>NW_015387136.1:120396-131318 GCF_001527695.2 Protobothrops mucrosquamatus
ACGGCATTTCTGCTGGACAAGGGCGTGTACCCTTGACGGAAATCCTTGCTCTGCTATTGTGATAAAGCAAAATGGGGATGCAGGCAGTCTTCGACTTACAATCGTTCCATTTAACGACCGTTTGAACTTACAACGGCTCTGAAAAAAAGGGAAATGTGACCGCTTTTCACACTTACGACCGGCACGGTCGCAATGGCACTGAAAAAAAGGGAATTATGATTGTTTTTCACTCTTACGACCAGCATCCTCATGGTCACGTGATCAAAATTCAGACGCTCGGCAACTGGCTCATATTTATGACGGTCGCAGTGTCCCCTTTTGCGACATTCTGACAAGCAAAGGTCCATGGGGAAGCCAGAGTCACTTCGCAGCCGTGTTGCTAACTTAACCACTGCAGTGATTCGCTTAGCAACGGTGGCAAGAAAGGTCGTAAAATGAGACAAAACTAATTTCACTATTGTCCTCGCTTAGCAACAGAAACTTCAGGCTCAGCTGAGATCGTAAAGTGGAGGATGACCTGTACTTCTTTCTTCTTCATGCTGTACTTCATGCTCGCTGGGGAATTCTGGGAGTTGAAGTCCACAAGCCTTAATGTTGCCAAGGTTGGAGATTCCCGATCTAGAAGATTTAGGAAGATGTGCAAGAGTTTAACTTCGGTTTGTTTGGGGTGACTTAGTATGTGCAGAAACACCCCCAATTGGTCAAGGGCAGGGGTAGGCAACCTTGGCTCTTTTATGACTGGTGGACTTCAACTCCCAGAATTCCTGAGCCAGCCATGCTGAGGGGAAAGGGAGAGGTTTCCAAGCTGAGCCATGCTGGCTCAGGAATTCTGGGAGTTGAAGTCCGCGAGTCATGAAGGGGCCATAGTTCCCCCATGCTGGCTCAGGAATTCTGGGAGTTTAAGTCCACGAGTCATAAAAGAGCCAAGGTTGCCTACCCCTGGTCAAGGGGGAAAAAAACAGGTTAAAAACTGGATCTTGAACTTGTATCTCTATGATAGAGATTCACGTGATGGCCTAGTTTACACATGCTAATTCAGCAGACTTGGTATCTGGATATCTTCAGGGTTGGAGACTGGATAGTTTAATGAAGAGAAGGGTGAGGGGTGCCATGATAGCAGTGTTCCAATATCTCAGGGGCTGCCCCAAAGAAGAGGGAGTCAAGCTATTTCCCAAGGCGCCTGAAGGCAGGACAAGAAGCAACGGATGGAAACTCATCAAGGAGAGAAGCAACCTGGAATTAAGGAGAAACTTCCTGACAGTGGGAACAATTACCCAGTGGAACTACTTGCCTCCAGAAGTTGTAGGTGCTCAAGTTGTAGGTCCTGGAGGTTCTCAAGAAGAGACTGGACAGCCATTTGTCTGAAATGGTATAGGGTCCCCTGCTTGAGCAGGGGGTTGGACTAGAAAACCTCCGAGGTCCTATGATCCTAGGATTTTATGATGAAGGAAGGAAGGAAGGAAGGAAGGAAGGAAGGAAGGAAGGAAGGAAGGAAGGAAGGAAGGAAGGAAGGAAGGAAGGAAGGAAGGAAGGAAGGAAGGAAGGAGCAATGGGTGGAAACCTGTCAGAAGGAGATCCAACCTAAAACTGAGGAGATATTTCCTGGCAGTGAGAACAATCAACCAGTGGAACGGCTTGCCACCAGAAGTTGGATGCTCCATCACTGGAGGCTTTTTAAGAAGAGACTGGACAGTCACTTGTCTGAAATGGTATAGGGTCTCCTACTTGAGAAGGGGGTTGGACTAGAAGACCCCCAAGGTCCCTTCCAACTCTGTTATTCTGTTATGGAGGATGGTTTGGTCCAGGGGTGTCCAAACCTGGTAACTTTAAGACTTGTAGACTTCAACTTCCAAAATTCCCCAGCCAAGAGAGTCCACAAGTCTTAAAGTTGCGGAGGTTGGACAACCCTGATATTGTGACTCCTACAGTGTGCAACGGGGTTGGGATTGATGGCCTTCCAAGCCCCCATCCAACTTTGATTCTAAGACTGCTTTTTGGGATGGGGTCTGCCCACCAGCCAGGATCACCCTATTGGGGTTGATTTTTATTACATATTAAGTTGAAGTAATGATTATTTATTTATTTTAGTCATTGCACATATTGTTGACCATATATGGCCCTTACAGGAAATCAGATTGAAGTGCCATAAAAGTATTTGTCATGAAATAAATTAGTAGCTAACTCACAGCGTGGAATATTCTTTGTTCAGCATTGTGGAATCACTCCACCCCAAATCAAGCCAATGGAATTAGGGCTTGGCTTGTGAGCAAACTCGGTCATCCTGGTTTGTCCAATCCTGGTTTACTATTATGCACGACACAAGGCCTTTTCCGTTTCTTGTTCTCCTCTTATATATGGTTACCAGATCTGCCTGCAAAACTAAGGATGACCAATAGGTGGCAGAAATGCAATGCAAAAAACCCTGTTTTGCTGCCCTCTAATGGTGACCTGGATATTTGTAGTTCTGATAAAACTATTTATTTATTACATTTCTACACTGCCCATCTCTCTTTAAGTCACTCTGGGCGGTTTACCAGAGGATAATAAAACCGTATAAATAGCTGAAAAACTGGATTATAAACAGGTTGCAAGTCAAAATAGATCAGGTGAAAATTCAAAGGCTAAGAGGTTAAGAGGGCAGCAGCAGGCTCGTCCCAAGCTGACCCACAATGATTAACACAGGAGTTATTGAGGGATAAAAATAGCTGCATGGGTAGTCCTCAATTTACAACAGTTCGTTTAGCGACCGTTCAAAGTTACAACGGCACTGCAAAAAAATTGACTTTTGATGCTTTTTCTCACTTGACCATTGCAGCATCTCCGCGGTCACGTGATCCAAATTTGGATACTCGGCAACCGACTCATATTTATGACCGTCGCAGCGTCCCAGGGTCACGTGACCCCCCTTTTGCGATCTTCCGGCAAGAAAAGCCAATGGGGAGACCCGATTCACTTACAAACATGTTACTAACTTAACAACTGCAGTGATTGACTTAACAACTGTGGCAAGAAAGGAGACGAAACTCACTTCATAAATGTCTCACTTAGTAAAAGAAATGTGAAAAAAAGAAATCAATTGTGGTCATGCGTCAAAAATTTGCCTGTATTGAGGTGTGTGTGGTGCTTAGAATAGAACAGAGTTGGAAGGGACCATGGAGGTCTTCTAGTCCAGCCCCCTGCTCAAGCAGGAGAACCTACACCATCTCAGACAGGTGATTGTCTAGTCTTTTCTTAAAGATCTCCAGTGATGGGGCGCCCACGATTTCTGGTGGCAAGCTGTTCCACTGGTTAATTGTCCTCACTGTTAAGAAGTTTCTCCTTAATTCCAGGTTGCTTCTCTCTTTGATCAGTTTCCAACCGTTGATTTTCATCCTTCCCTCTGGTGCTTTGGTGAATAACGTGACCCCCTCCTCTTTGTAGCAGCCCCTCAAATACTGGAACATTGCTATCATGTCTCCCCTATTTCTTCTTTTCTTTAGACTAGCCAAACCCAAATCCCGCAGCCGTTCTTCGTGTGTTTTAGCCTCCAGGCCTTGGATCATCTTAGCTGCCCTTCTCTGAATTTTTTTTCCCTAAACTCTCAACTGCGCTGTGGGAATCCAATTCGTGTGCCTCGCAGAGCATAATCTTGGTCCATTTAACCAACTCCACTGATTATATTTCATTAAATAAATCAGGTTAAAGAAAGCACACTGGAGGACAAAAGGCTTATACAGGCTCAGCCTTGGGTGTTGATCTCTGAGTGAGCCTAAGTAAGATTGCGATCGTCAATAATTTTTGAGACCTGTCAGCTAAAATGGAAAAAGCATTGTTCTCTGTGTCCTTACGCATTGATTGATGGTGCGCCGTCAAGTCGGTATTGACTTTTACAGAAGCCCATCGATCCAGGAAACCGTGCTGAGTCGGAATTAGATAACCAACAACAACAAAAAAATCTATTAAACATGCTTTAAGTCTATCCCTAAGCAAACCCTGATCTCAAAAAAAACCCAACCCGATAATAAACTTGGAAACGTTGCAACGAAATCTTAAGACCGCAGAATTTAATTCCGCACGAAAGACGTATATTTCACGGTGTAACACAGCTAACCTTGAAAGGATCTGTATCCTGGTGTGAGTTTGCATTTGTGGCCAAGGAAGCAATTAAAGTGGTTCCTGGGCATTTTTAAAATAGTCTCTAATCAATAAAGTTAAGTGACTGTTTTAGTACGCTTGATTTCGTTCTGCATTTTTAAAAGATAGGGATCACGTGGGAACTTCCTCTCCAAGATGGAAAAATAGTGTGACAACTTCAGATGCTTCAAGATATTTGCCTTGCCTGAGGCAAAAAGTGCAAATATTATTTAAAAGCCAAATGCAATTACTTTTCAAGAGCCAATATTGACCGATGCCAAGGAACGCCACACAATAAATGGAACGAACATTTGCCAGCTAGGTGGATTCTTGATCATTTTTGCAGTCAGCTGGTGAATTGAAAACCTATAGAAAAAAACAAGGCCTATTATTATGTATTCATCTATTTAAAATGTTTATATAGCCGGTAATCTTCTAACCAAATCTGGGTGGCTCTCAAACAAAGGCTAAAGCAACATATAAAAACCATAGCTAAAGCTCTACAAGTAAACACATTAAAACTTAAATTACGGTAAGAGTGAAGGAAACTACATCCCAATTCAATCTATTAAAAGTATGAAGCTCTTTTTTTTTTTTTTAACCTGTACAGGGGGTCCTCGACTTACGACCACATTTGACCCCCTAAGTGTTGCTAAGTGAGACAATTGTTAAGTGACTTTTGTCCCATTTTACGACCTTGCTTGCCACGGTCGTTAAGCGAATCGCTGCAGTTGTTAAGTTACGAATGCGGTTGTGAAGTGAATCTGGCTTCCCCCAGTGACTTTGCTGGTCAGAAGGTCGCAAAAGGGGATCGCGTGACTCTGGGACGCTGCGACCGTCATAAATATGAGTCAGTTGCCGAGTGTCCGAATTTTGATCACGTGACCACGGGGACGACAGTCGTTAAGTGTGGAAAAACGGTCTGAAGTCACTTTTTTCAGTGCCGTTGTGTCAGAGTGTGCACAGTCTCATTGCGCTGAGGAGTAAACACAGTAAACAGTGGTCTGTATTAAATGGTGGTTTATATTACACCATCTACAATATCATACACCAGGAACAATATACATACACATGCTAATACAGCAGGATCCAACAAACCACAATTACACCAGGAAATGGAAGAAAGAGAGACGACATCAGCAGAGCCTTCCCTTTATACAGAGGCTCTTAAAGAGATACAGACCCTGCGGAGTCATTTCCATCATTACATCATACATCTCACATTATACAAGCTGGTTAGCTGTTAAATTATTACCTTGACATGCTGTAAATTTCCTAATTTCCTATTTCTATCGAGCGTCTTATCCTTTCTAAAAACCAATGATTTGGGAGTAAATTGCTACAGTTAAACCAAAGAAACGGAGGGATTTTCTACGGACACGCAAAATCCACGGGGAAAAGCCAAATTCACTTAACTACCATGTTATTAACTTAAAAACTTCAGCGATTCGCTTAAGGACTGTGGCAAGACAGGTCGTAAAACAGGGCAAAACCTACTTGTCTCACTTAGCAACCGAAATTTAGGGCCGAATTTGATCGTAAGTCGAGGACTACCTGTATACAAATGGTTGTGAGTTGAAGACTATAATAATAAAAATAATAGTAAAGTTGGAAGGGACCTTGGAGGTCATCTAGTCCAACCCCCAGCTCAGGCAAGAAACCCTATACCATTTCAGACAAATGGCTGTCCAGTCTCTTCTTAAAAACTTCCAGTGTTGGAGCATAAACCGCTTCTGGAGGCAGGTTGTGCAAAATTTCAGAGCTTTTTCTGGAAAAGCAATAGCAAAGAAAATCTGGAGATTTTCTGGCTTAGGCTGATAGTGTGACATGCTTAAAAAACAAGCCATGGTCTGTTTACAGTCATTTGGAGTTTTTTTTTAAAGCCATGGCTTGCACACACCCCTGGAGGAACAAGAGGGGGGCTGCCAGCAAGGCTTAAAAAAAATGCTCGTGACATTTAAACTGTGGCACCAAGCAAGGAGACATCTGTCAAGCAACGTCATTTTAAAAACCGTGCCATTTTTAACATCTGGAGGCTGTTTTTTTGCACAATTCTTCTGAGCTTTCGTATGGCTCCACACAGGGGTGATTTCCCCCGATCTATTCATGGATCCGTTTATCGTAGTTATATTTATTTTACGGTTATATTTATTTTACGGTTTGTTCTACAGAGCGTAAAAATCAACCTGTGTTTGTCCTTTTTTAAAAAAAAAAGTTTTGGTTTCGATGGGATGTTTGCAGAATCGTGGCCCTCAGAGAAGTCACAGCCGAAAAGTCTGGGCCACTTCCTTGCGCGTCTACAGCTTGGCAGTACACAACAGCATTCCTTTGGGTCCCTAACTTGAAATGCAAGTTTCTAGCCCTTAAGACAAATTCGATACCTTTGGGAAGAAAGAGAAACCTCAGGGATTGCCAAGTTTTGACCCGGTTTTGTTTTCCTGCCGTAACTTCATACCTGCTCTTGCGGAAAAAAAAGAGGTCACAAATTATGAGTCACTGTCTTACATAACACACAAACACACACAAACACACACACACACACAGAAACACAAATTTAAGAGGCACCTACAAAGGTGCTTTGTATCTACAAAACCCCTCTAAAGCATCTTTTCTGAATTTACTCCTTCTTGCAGCACCAATAGACTGTAGTCCTTGACTCGCAACCGTTTGAAGTTACGACGGCACTGAACAAAGTAACTTGGGACCGGCATTCACACTTGTGACATTGCCACACACCCCCTGGTCACGTGATTAAAATTTGGATGGACAGAAGAATAATCTGGGGGTCCAACCTGAGTCAGGATTGCGCGAGAATACACCAAAATGACATCCAGACAGATGGGGGGAAAGAAAGTTTATGTATTCCCCTGTGAGATTTGCCTGTGGGGGCAGCTACACAGAAATGGGGTGCAGATATATTGTTTTATAGGGGGGACTGATCCTTGGTGTGGGCTTGAAGGCCGTGCCGGTTCTAGTGTGCAACACTTGAAGGGTGTGTGTGTGTGTGTGTACATGTTGAGCCCGGAGAGGGCGTTGATTAAATCAAGGGAGGTGGATTGAATCTCTTTCTTTGTACTGTGAGTGTTATCATTACGATTACATTGTGTGGATTGAGTTTTGTGTGTTTGCTTGTTGATGTTTGCAATTTGAAATAAGCGTTTCAGTCATTCTAATTTTTGTTCTGAGTTTAAAAGACTTGGGAGGCTGTTAATCGGCAATAATAATAATAATAATAATAATAATAATAATAATAATAATAATAATAATAATAATAATAATAATAATAATAATAATAATAATAATAATAATAAAGTTGGAAGGGACCTTGGAGGTCATCGAGTCCAACCCCCTGCTCAGGCAGGAACCCTACACCATTTCAGACAAATGGCTGTCTAGTCTCTTCTTAAAAACCGCCAGTGTTGGAGCATTCACTGCTTCTGGAGGCAGGTTGTTCCACTGGTTAATTGTTCTAACTGTCAGGAAGTTTCTCCTTAGTTCTAGGTTGCTTCTCTCCTTGATTAGTTTCCATCCGTTGCTTCTTGTCTTGCCTTCAGGCGCCTTGGAGACTAGCTTGACTCCCTCTTCTTTGGGGCAACCCCTGAGATACTGGAACACTGCTATCATGTCCCCCTGGCTTAGTTAACATATGGCTTCCTATACAATATTTCTTTTTTATATATATAATATTTTATCGGTTTTTCCACTTTTTGAGTATTTGGAAGGCAACGTGGTGATTGGGTTAGTCAATAGTTCAATAACAAAAACTTTAATACATATCTCAGGTTACATCATCAAATATTTCTTCTCTCTTTCCCTTAACATTTGCTATATCGTATTTAAGCTAGTAAATTTCTAATTGTATCAAACTCAGTTAAAACTTCATTATCACCTTTATCAATACATTTTTTTTGCTTATCCCTATCCATATCCTGTTATTAAGTTTTACCTAATGTTTAGTTTTTAATTGCAGTACTCCAATTTAACCTTTAATATCCATAGTCTTTGAGTTTCGGGTAACCCAAATTTCCTTTATTTCACTACATAAAAATTATAATGTCTAAAATGCACATATTACTTACTTAAAATATATTCTTATTTTATTTCGTAAACATTTTCTATTTCTCGCCCTAGTACATCACCACCTTAATAATAGAGTATCCTTTGTTATCTCAAGTCCCTCATCTATATTATCTGGGGTAAACAATAGTTCAAACCTATTTCCGAATAGTTAGTTTTCATTTCCTTTGTACGTCTAAATCCTCAGTATTAAACAGATTAATCCCTGTACAATATTTCTAACGCATATATAAATTTATAAGTTCTTCCTACAGGAGGCTTAGCAACTGGCACGTACTTACGACGGTTGCAGCGTCCCGGGATCATGGGATCACCTTTTGCAACCTCCTGACATGTAAAATCAATGGGGAAGCCAGATTCACATAATGTCCATTTGTCCGATATGTTATAAGGTTTCCTGCTTGAGCAGGAGGTTGGACTAGAAGACCTCGCAGGTCCCATTCCAACTCCGTTAATTCTTCTTATTCCGTTAACCAGGTTACTAACTTAACAATGTGGCAAGAAAAGTTGTAAAACGGGGCAAAAACACACAACAGCTGTTTTGCTTAGCAGTGGAAATTTTGAGCTCAATTAGGCTCCTACGTTGAGGACTGCGTGTACATCTCTAGCCACCTGCTGAGCAACTTACAAGTACCTTACTACATCTATATATAGACTGCAAAAAACCCCCTGCATTTTCCTTAACCACAAGATCCTGGGTAGGTCACCAAGATGGCCGAAGACAGGGGTCTTCAAACTTGGCCCTTTGAAGACTGGTGGACTTCAACTCCCAGAATTCTTCAGCCAGCGTTCCACGCTGGCTGAGGAATTCTGGGAGTTGAAGTCCACCAGTCATCAAAGGGCCAAGTTTGAAGACCCTTGGCCTAAGTCAAGAGATCTCTGTTTTTTTTTTCATTCTTTGAAGACAGGAGAAATCCTCACAAGTCTTTCTCTGGAGTTGTACAAGCCAGTTTTAAACCCACATCTATCCTGACCAGGGAAAGAAACCTTTCAAATAAAGATTTAAGGGAGGGGGGGGAAACCACCATCCTTGCACTGGGTGTTCACCAAGACAGATGACTTTTAACACCGCTCTTTGGAGTTGTGTTAACGGCGGCTGCTGTGTGTGTGTGTGTGTGTGAATCCTGGTGCCAGTTTAGCGCAACGAATGCAGGTTACAATCTGGTTACAAGCATGGAAATTCTGGATAGTTGCGTGGATACCCCGCCTTTCCCGAAGGGCAGAGGGACAGAGACGGCTTCATCTCTTCCAAAGCAAAACCAGTTCGGTTAGTCCGGCTGTACTCACACAACCCCCCATCCCACCCCACAACCAGGTAACCAAGGTTTAGTGCCCCCGGCGATCTCCCATGGCTGAGGCTAACCCTGAAAGAGGGTTCTCTTGTCTACTTAACCCCCTACCCCATATTGCCTCTTCCGCCCCATTCAAGCCCAAACCAAGGAATAGAATAGAATAGAATAAATATAGAATAGAATAGAACAGAATAGAATAAATATAGAATAGAATAGAATAAATATAGAATAGAATAAATATAGAATAGAATAGAATAGAATAAATATAGAATAGAAAAAATATAGAATAGAATAGAATAGAATAAATATAGAACAGAAAAAATATAGAATATAGAATACAATAAATATAGAATAGAATAAATACAGAACAGAATAGAATAAATATAGAATAGAATAGAATAGAATAAATATAGAATAGAATAGAATAAATATAGAATAGAATAGAATAGAATAGAATAGAATAGAATAGAATAGAATAGAATAGAATAAACATAGAATGGAATAGAATGGAATAGGATAAATATAGAATGGAATAGAAAAAATATAGAATAGAATAAATATAGAATAGAATAGAATAAATATAGAATAGAATAGAATAGAATACAACAGAACAGAATAGAATAGAATAAATATAGAATAGAATAAATATAGAATAGAATAAAAATAGAATAGAATAAATATAGAATAGAATAGAATAGTAGAATAGAACAGAACAGAATAGAATAGAATAGAATAGAAAAAATATAGAATAGAATAAATATAGAATAGAATAGAATAGAAAAAATATAGAATAGAAAAAATATAGAATAGAATAGAAAAAATATAGAATAATATAAATATAGAATAGAATAGAATAGAAATAGAATAAATATAGAATAGAATAGAATAGAATCTGGAAGGGACCGTCGAGGTCTTCTAGTCCAGCCCCACCCACCCCTCAAGCAGGAGAACCTATATACCTTCTCAGACAAGGGACTGTCCTGTCTCTTCTTAAAAACCTCCAGGGAAACTAACACGAGTTAGCTGGCCCAACTTGGCTTGACGTCTGGATGGGGCTCTGGGTCTGCCCACCCTCGACAAGCAGGCGCCCGCGGGCGGCGCCGCCGCGGGGCCAGCTGCCTCTCTCCCCGGCCAGATTTAGCCCCGGGGATCCCCCTCCAGATCCCCGGACGGCGAGGCAAGGGGCTAAATGCTAAATCTGGTCCTGGTCCCTTTCCCGCGCAGCAGCTGGGCGCCCGCGGGCGCCTCTCTCGCGCTCCGGGACCTGCTGGCGGCGTCCGAAGGGTTAAGAAGGGCCGGGCCGGGCGGGGTTTGGAGGTGGCCGGCAGAGGCGTTGGGCCGGGCCGGGCTCCGCCTTCCCGCGCCCAGGGGAGGAGAGCTGGCCAGCCGCCCGCCCGCCCGCCCTGCAGTGCCGACCGGAGGACCAGCCAGTTGCAAGCA
>NW_015387136.1:132312-181380 GCF_001527695.2 Protobothrops mucrosquamatus
CTTTTGAAACTTCTGACCTGGGGGGGGGGGAAGGCTTCCTGAAAGAAAAGAGAGAGGCCGCTTGGCTGTGTTCACACAACCCCATCCCTTTAATCCCCTTTCTGGGTTTGGAAAAGACCCGGAGAGAGGGAGAAGCTAAACAAACGGGCTGGCTTGCACAAGCTGCTAACCCAGAAGTAAAATCAAACCTATCGTGGTTAATTAACCTGGAGGAAACTCTGGTTGTGTGGATGGATGTTCTAGAATTATATATTATAATATATTGTATATCTAATATTTTATTAGATTTTGTATAGGTAAGGAAAAGATAAGGTCCAAACGGGTGTAGGGGAAATGGGAATTTGGGGTAGGATAAAGGTAGGTACAATAATGGGGGAACTCCCCATAATAATCCCAAGCTTTGACAAACAAGCTACCGTCTTGGATCTAAATGTTAAATAAACATAATTTGTATAATACTAAACAATGATAAAGGTAGAATTAACCATAATCATATAACTGAAATTTGATAAGTAAGTAAAATTCTTCCAAATAGTTATTCATACTTAATAACTCATCAACTAATTCTAATCATCACCATTAGTATTTAAAGTCACCAGGAATACAGATGTTATTAATCTAAGAAAAAAATTAAACTTAGTTAAAGATCTATCGCTTATTCTATTCAATTGTAAAATTCAATTCAATTTTAAGTTCTATTCATATTCTAACATGTCTCTAGCCATCGATAAAAGTTTTCCCAAGTTTTGAAATAAATTGAGTCTTCTTTCTAAATAGAGAATTATTATTATTATTATTATTATTATTATTATTTTAACAGACCTGGCTGTTGTGTGAACACAGCCAAAGACGGAAACTTTGGTTTGGTCCGTAGCCAAACACTTTCTGTTTTAATTCAGTTCCCCTAATCCCAAGTTTGGAATTCCTGGATGTACTTTTGACAGCTCTAAACTGGGTCACTTTAGTTTAAACTTGGAAAAAGCCTTACATTCGCGCCTCGCTCTAAGCCATGGCTTGGTTTACCCACAAACAAATCGCAGCTGGCCGGCTTTACGCAGGACCCTAAGCCATTGCGAGGGGGTTGAATTGCAGCAAAACCCGGATTCGCACGTGATGCAGAACAAGCCACAATGCTCCTAAATGAAATGCCTCGACTTTCCATTCTCTTTTTTCCGGTGGCTTCGAGAAAGATTACGCACAAGGGCAATCTTGTATGAACGGAAGAAACGTGATTCCTTTCTCTTTTGCGTTCATTTTTTTTAAAACAAACATTTTGCAACTGCTGAAACAGACACTTCAGAGTTTTATCGGTGCATTTCCATGGCATTGGGGAGGGTTTAAATCCATGTTTCTCAACCTGGGCAACTTTATTTTTATTTTATTTTTTTTAAATTTTTTTTATACAGTACATATTCAGCAGACTATGTCATTTTTATATACTATGGATTTACATTCTATACAATATATACACTATGTACATTCAATCTAACCCACAATAACCTAATCTACACAATAACCTTATGTATATTTCCAATTTTTATTTCTATTGTCTATCCAATTATACCAATTTTCCCAAACCGCATAAAATTCCGAATCATCTTTTTCTTTTAATTCTAAGGTGAGTTAACCTGGGCAACTTTTAAGACCATGTGGACTTCAACGCCCACTGGGGAATTCTGGGCGTTGAAGTCCACATGTCTTAAAACTTTATATACGGTATTTGTTTCTTTTATTAAGCTAATTTGCCACCCATCTCACTGCAAGGTGACTCGTTAAGCCGCCTCTGCAAAATATATATATATATATATATAATTTTGTATAATCCCCTCTTACTGAAACTATTAACCAGTGGAACCACCTGCCTCCAGAAGCGGTGAATGCTCCAACACTGGAAGTTTTTAAGAAGAGACTGGACAGCCATTTGTCCAAAATGGTATAGGGTTTCCTACCCGAGCAGGGGGTTGGACTAGATGACCTCCAAGGTCCCTTCCAACTTTATTATTATTATTGATTATTAATTATTATTATTATTATTATGGATCATCGCACAGTCAGCCAGATGTTCAGACTGGATTTGGCATTTTTGTCTGCCTATCGAGTCCTTCCCAAGGACCTGGGATAGGCAGATGTGGATGTTTGATGGTATTACAGATCTCGTCGCAGGATGGAAGCGGTTCCTAGGAAGGCCGCCTTTTGCAATTGACTGATAGCGAATTTGTCAATGCCGATGATGGTGTCCAAGGGGTGCTCCAGTTTTTTTGAGATTGCACCCAAGGCGCTTATGACTATTGGTGCTACCCTTGCTTGCCTTTGCCACAGTCTTTCTATTTCTATTTGTAGGTCTTTGTATTTTGTGATCTTCTCCAGTTCTTTCTCGTCTATTCTGCTGTCTGCAGGCACTGCCACATCCATTATCCAGACTTTTTTGTCTTTCTTATCTACAATTGTTAAGTCCGGGGTGTTATGTTGCAGGTGCTTGCCTGTTTGAATTCTGAAGTCCCAGAGCAGTTCAACTTTATCATTTTCTATAATAATAATAATAGTAATAGTAATAGTAATAATAAAGTTGGAAGGGACCTTGGAGGTCATCTAGTTCAACCCCCTGCTCAGGCAGGAAACCCTATACCATTTCAGACAAATGGCTTTAATTACAGGTAGAATTTTAATTGCAGGCAGTCCTCAACTTCTATGACCCCCCAACTCAGCCCCAAAATTTTCCGTTGCTAAGCGAGACCATTGTTAAATGTGTTTTGCCCCCTTTTACAACCTTTTTGCCAGAATTGTTAAATGAATCTCTGCAGTTGTTGAGTTAGTAACCTGGTTAGTGAATCTGGCTCCCCCCCCCGTTGACTTTGCTTGTCAGACGGTCGCAAAAGGGGGTTCACGTAACCTCCCCTGGGACGCCGCAACCGTCATAAATGCGAGTCAGTGGCCAAGCGTCTGAATTTGATCCTGTGATCACGGGGGAGGCTGCAACGGCTGTAACTGTGAAAAAGGGTCCTAACGATGAAAAAAGCAAACGGTTGGAAGCCGAGAACCACCTGTATTTTAATTTCAGCCCCCCCAAATAACACAGCATTCTGTCCATTCAAAGTGCACAAGCACTTATTTTATCAGGATAGAACAGAGATGTTCAGATGGAGGACCGCGAAACGAAACTTAAAAGTGTGTGGTTTAGGGAGGGGGGAAAAAATTTCCACACAATCTCACTCACAATTTGTTTTTTTTTTTGTTTGTTTTTTTCCTCCCTTAAACCGCACACGTTTAAGTTTCGTTTCACGCTCCTCGTCTCAAACCTCTCCTGATTTCCTCGCGCAGGTCCTCCTCGAATTACGACAGGGTCATGGAGTGGCTGTTCGAAGTTAAGATGACAGTGGGGAAAAAGCGACTTGGAACCGTTTTTCACACTTACGACGTTTTTCACTGCAGGTTTTTAAGAAGAGACAGGACAGTCCCTTGTCTGAGAGGGTATATAGGTTCTCCTGCTTGAGGGGGGTGGGGCTGGACTAGAAGACCTCAAAGGTCCCTTCCAGATTCTATTCTATTCTATTCTATTCTATATTTATTCTATTCTATTCTATATTTATTCTATTCTATTCTATTCTATTCTATTCTATTCTATATTCTATATTCTATTCTATTCTATATTTATTCTATTCTATTTTTATTCTATTCTATATTTATTCTACTATTCTATTCTGTATTTATTCTATTCTATTCTATTCTATTTTTTCTATTCTATTCTATATTTATTCTATTCTATATTCTATTCTATTCTATTTTTTCTATTCTATATTTTTTCTATTCTATTCTATTCTGTTCTATTCTATATTCTATTCTATTCTATTCTATTCTATTCTATTCTATTTTTATTCTATTCTATATTTATTCTATTCTATATTTATTCAAAATTCAGACGCTTGGCAACTGGCTTATATTTATGACGGTCGCAGTGTCCCGGGGAAGAATCAAGTGATCCCCTTTTTGTGACCTGACACACAAAGCCAGTGGGGGAAGCTAGCTTCATTTAACGACCATCTTACTAACTTAACAATGGCAGTGATTCACTTAACAATTGTGGCGAGAAAGGTCGTAAAAGGGGGCAACGCTCCCTTAACAAATGTCTCACTTAGCAACATAAATTTTGGACTCAGCTGTGGTCGTTAAATTGAGGACTCTCCCTGTTAGGAAGTCAAACCTCGCGGCACAGTTTCCAGTCAGTCGGAAAAGTCGGTTGCGGTAACTGAGGCCTGAAATTAAAATAATATTCTTAAGTGGTTTGATTCATGCTTGACACTCCTCACCTAGTTTTTTGTGACCTTTGTTTATTCTAGAGCTTTTCTGTGCATAACTACTCAGGTGTTTTGAAAGCCGGATTCAATAAATTAATTCCCCGTGATAGACAAGGCGGTTTCCTCGTCGTATCATGGAGAATAATGTATGGAACCCGGCGTTCATAAACGTGGCTGAATTGGCTCAAGTTTGCTTGAGCTGCGGCGTGTCGGAAGATGGGAGAACTTTTATGACTATGCAAAAGTTGGGAGTGCCTCTAGCCATGCGCAGAGTAGGCTTCCCTCCCCACGTGGCATGGCCTTGCATTCCATATATATATATATATTCAAAATTTTGTGTCTGACAAAGAGTTAGTGGGAGACTAGTATAGCTATTTCAGGGTCATTTGCCCTCATCAGCTAGTCACACCCTTCAGGGATTTGAACCTGGGCAGCTTGCATGTTAGGCAACATCCCTGAAGGGTGTGACTAGCTGATGAGGGCAAATGACCCTGAAATAGCTATACTAGTCTCCCACTAACTCTTTGTCAGCCACACAATTTTGAATTTATAATGTTCACAGTATGTGAAGTCTGCCTGCAAAAACATGCTCCTAGATTGGAGCAAAAGGCAGAACAGACTGATTTATATTTGGTAGACNTATATATATATATATATATATATATATATATATATATATATATATATATATATATATACATATCTATGCAGGTCTTGGTGTATTCGGGTCTTTTCCCCTGTAAGATTGAGAGTATCTTGGTGACGTTTCGACCAGGTCCCACTCGTCATCTTCAGGCTAGGGTCTTCGGCTTCGTGCTTGTGTGAGCAAAGTGTGATCGGAGCTGCCGTCTCTCTATAAATATTGGTGGGGGTGCGTGGAGTGCTGGCTTAGTTGCTGTAGGTGGGTTGGTTGGCTGTGTAGGAGTTATTGTTTGCGGATTGTTCGGCTGTTTCGTAACATCCTCCGCAAACAATAACTCCTACACAGCCAACCAACCCACCTACAGCAACTAAGCCAGCACTCCACACACACCCCATCAATATTTATAGAGAGACGGCAGCTCCGATCACACTTTGCTCACACAAGCACGAAGCCGAAGACCCCAGCCTGAAGATGACGAGTGGGACCTCGTCGAAACGTCGCCAAGATACTCTCAATCTTACACGGGAAAAGACCCGAATACGCCAAGACCTGCATACCTGTACCCGTGAAAATCTACGAAAACAAATACACACACACACACACATATATATATATTCTCCTTCTCCTTCCCTTATTCTTCCCCTTCCCTTATTCTCCCCTTTCCTCCTCCTCCTCCTCCTCCTCCTCCTCCTCCTCCTCCTCTTTTTGTACATGTCTTGTAAGGTATGCAATCCCACCACATCCAGGTGAGCAAACCACTCGATTTGTGGTTTTTGTATAAGGTTTCAGATTCATTCTATGTGAATCCTTTCTCTGACAGTCTGGTTTCTCGGGTTCCCTCCAGCAACCATCCTCAAACACCTCACTTCCATGGTGACTGACTTTCGCTTGTGTTTCGTTGTAAGCATCCACGTTTGGCTCTGTGACACAGGACGGGCATAAACATGCCTTGTATGAGATGGTCCTTGGTTCCCCTGATTGGTACCCCTTTATGCTGTAAGAATGGAGCTGGTTGTCCCAGTATTTGGTTTGCCAACTTATGTTCAGCAAAGGCGTGGTGCGCTTTTATTATCCCTGAATTCAATGAGGGTCATCTTCTCCCCTCTAAATCTGGGTTGGTGGCCCGGTGGGAGAGGGAGGGACAGACCTTTACAGGCGCATGCACACGCACCCACATGTAGCTGTGTGAGCGTAGGCGCAAACAGGGCCGTGAGCATGTGTGCTCTGTCAATGGGGCTGCAAGCACTGGTGTGAGGGTTGCACTGAGGCTAGCACAAGCACAAGGGTCACACCGAGGATAGCGCCAGCACAAGAATCACTGCAAGGGTCGCACCGGCACGAGAATCACTGCAATGTTCACGCCGAGGCTAGTGCCAGCACGAGGGGAAAGTCAGTGTGTGTGCTTGCGCGCACGCACTGGTCAGCCACTTACATGGCCCGGTGACCAAAAGGCCGCGGCCCAGTGGTGGGCTGCAGCCTATGTGTTGGGGCCCTCTGATCTAAGAGATAGCTAAGTTGCTGAGGAGCCATGCTAGTTGATTTTTTTCAAGTTCCAAAGCAGAGGTACCCAACCTGTGGGCCGCAGCCTTTTCGCGTGCTCACTCCCCTGGTGCCACTGTTGATGTGAGTGTTGTGCAGGCAGTGGCAGCGCCACTAGTATTGTGTGGGTGGCGGTATTGCCACGAACCTTGTATGGGCAGTGGCAGCACTGTAAGTGGCAGGCAGGCTGCGGCGCGAGTCTCGTGTCTGGGTGGCATCGCAGTGGGCTGCGGAACGATCCTTGCACGGGGTGGCGGTGCAATCCTCTCTCCGGGGCAGCATCTCTGCAGGCCACAGCATGATCCTCGCAGGGGGCAATGGCACGATCCACGCACCGGAGTGGCATCGGTGCGGGCCTGGCAGCGCCAGCGCCACAAGCCTCACACAGGCACTGCCGTCACTGAGAGCCTCGTGCGCATGCTCGCTGCCCTGTCTGCATGGTGTGCAAATGAAATGAAGGTTTTGGAAATGGCCTGTGGGCAGCTGGGCCTCCCTCCACGCCGGGGGTCTCTGGCTGGGGAATTCTGGGAGTTGAAGTCCACAGGTCTTAAAGTAGCCAAGGTTGGGGACCCCTGCTCTACACAATCAGAAGTCTCCCTGTGCTAATAAGACGGAAGGAATCAAGCCACGTCATCATGGTTTCCGTAGGAAATTGATGAGATGGTGAAGGAACAAATAAATATAATATAGAATAGAAGTGGAAGGGACCTTGGAGGTCTTCTAGTCCAACCCCCTGCTCAAGCAACAGACCTAAACCATTTCAGACAAATGGCTATCCAACCTCTTCTTAAAAACCTCCAGTGTTTGACCCCCCACAATTTCTGGAGGCAAGCAGTTCCACCGGTTAATTGTCCTCACTGTTAGGAAGTCTCTCCTTAATTCCAGGTTGTTTCTCTCCTTGATTAGTTTCCATCTGTTGCTTCTTGTCCTGCCTTTAGGGGCCTTGGAGAATAGGTGGACCCCCTCTTCTCTGGGGCAGCCCCCCAAATATTAGAAGACTGCTATCATGTTGCCCCCAATCCTTCTTTTCTTTAGACTAGCCAGACCCAAATCCCGCAACCGTTCTTTGTATGTTTTAGTCTCCAGACTTTTGATCATCTTAGTTGCTCTTCTCTGAACTTTTTTTCAAACTCTCAACATCTTTTTTGTGATATGGTGACCAAAATTGGCTGCAGTATTCCAGGTGTGGCCTTACTAGGGCTTTATAAAGCGGTACTAATATCTCACATGATCTTGATTCTATGCCTCTGTTTATACAACACAGGATTGCCTTAGCTGGCAACTAAATCAATAGGGAAAAAAATTAAGTGTTTGTATACTTCTGTTATCCCAGCTGATGGACACCCCTCCAGATGTTAAATTCACCTGGCTTCACCTGGCTTTGCATGTCAGACGGTCGCAAAAGGGGATCGCGTGACCCCTGGGATGCTGCAACCTGTCATAAGTATGAACCCCAAATTTTGATCGCGTGACCGTGATCGTAAGTGTGAAAAACGGTCCTAGGTAACTTTTTTCAGTGCCGTTGTAACTTCGAACGGTCACTAAATGGACTGTTGTAAGTCAAGGACTACATGAAAAGGGGCAAGTCATTGGGAAGAGAGGCTATTGTACCAGTAGTCTTTGACCGGCCGTTTGATGATGACCTCGGAAAGGTTACTTTACAATTGGTAATGCACTTCCAGCCATTGTAAGTGTTGCCCCCCCCCTTGCGCTGTGTGTCAAAACACCCAGCAGTCACAAACTAATACTAACTTCCTGCCTGAGCAGGGGGTTAGATGATCTCCAGGGTACCTTCCGACTTTATAGTAGTAACTGTGAGAGGGACCTCGGAGTCCTAGTGGACAATCACTTAAATATGAGCCAGCCGTGTGCTGCAGCTGCCAAAAAAGCCAACACAGTGCTGGGCTGCATTAACAGAAGGATAGAATCAAGATCACGTGAAGTGTTAATACCACTTTACAATGCCTTGGTAAGGCCACACTTGGAATCCTGCATCCATTTTTGGTCATCACGATGTAAAAAAGATGTTGAGACTCTAGAAAGAGTACAGAGAAGAGCAACAAAGATGATTAGGGGACTGGAGGCTAAAACATATAAGGAACGGTTGCTGGAATTGGGTATGTCTAGTTTAACGAAGAGAAGGACGAGGGGGGACATGATAGCAGTGTTCCAGTATCTCAGGGGCTGCCCCAAAGAAGAGGGAGTCAANAGTCATGAAGGGGCCATAGTTCCCCCATGCTGGCTGAGGAATTCTGGGAGTTGAAGTCCGCCAGTCATGAAGGGGCCATAGTTCCCCCACGCTGGCTGAGGAATCCTGCGAGTTCAAGTCCACAAGTCATGAAGGGGGCTTTGGTTCCCCATGCTGGCTCAGGAATTCTGGGAGTTGAAGTCCACCAGATGAAGGGGCCATAGTTCCCCCATGCTGGCTGAGGAATTCTGGGAGTTGAAGTCCACCAGTCATGAGGGGGCCAGGTTTGAAGAGACCCCTGCTCTAAGGCCATATTTCTCAACCTTAGCCACTTTAAGATGTGTGGACTTTCATATCTCAGGATTCCCCAGCTGGGGGTTGGACTAGAAGACCTCCAAGGCCCCCTTCCAGTTTGTTTGAGTCTATATTCCGGAATGAAAGGGGGAAATGCACTTGGCTAAGTGGGCACGCTTGCGTTGCTAATCTTACCTGCACAATCTGGACTCCCCGGCTGAAAAAAACACACCCTTTCCCTGCCTTTTTTTCTTCTCTTGCCCGGCATGGTGGGGGTGACCGGGGGGGGGGCTGCCCGCTAGGAAACAGGCCTCCCTCTATTTGCGGAAAAGCCCCAGGCTGCAAACAGAAGCTTGACTGTCCTTTGTCCCCCTTTGCGATTGATGGGGGAGCTAGCCGGAATCCGGGAGGAAATTGGACCGGCTGGGGCAAGGTGCCAGCTGGGTGGAGGGCGTCAGTCTCGGAGGCCGAAGACAGTGGCTGCCATTGGCGGAGTGTCTTTCAAGGGGGACGTTTGCAGTTTGCAGATTGTGGGTCTGATCCGTTGTCGAAAGAAGATCTTACCGTTTGCCTTGTGGGCCTGGCAGTTCCTCCAGCTGTGCTGGGTTTAATTTACCGCTGTGACAGAATGGCAGAGTTGGAAGGGGCCGTGGAGGTCTTCTAGTCCAACCCCTGCTGAAGCAGGAGATCCTATGCGGGTCATTCCTTTCCTTTCCTTTCCTTTCCTTTCCTTCCTTCCTTCCATCCTTTCTTCCTTCCTTCCATTCTTTCCTTCCTTTCTTCCTTTCCTTCCATCCTTTCTTCCTTCCTTTCCTTCTTTCCTTCCTTCCCTCCTTCCTTCCTTCCCTCCTTCCTTCTTTCTTTTCTTCCTTCCTCCTTCCTCCCACCCTCCCTCCCTCCCTCCCTCCCATCCATCCATCTTAGAATTCTTGGAGGTCTTCTAGTCCAACACCCTGCTCAAGTAGGAGACCTTATCCCATCTCGGTCAAATGGTTGCCCAATCTCTTCTTGAAAAGCTCCAGTGTTGGAGCATTCACAACTTCTGGTGGCAAGACGTTCCACTGATTAATTTCTCACTGCAGGGAAATTCTTCCTTGATTCTAGGTTTGATCTCCCTCTGAGGAGCTTCTACCCATTGCCTCTCCGTCCTTCCTTCCTTCCTTCCTTCCTTCCTTCCTTCCTTCCTTCCTTCCTTCCTTCCTTCCTTCCTTCCTTCCTTCCTTCCTTCCTTCCTTCCTCCCTCCCTCCCTCCCTCCCTCCCTCCCTCCCTCCCATCCATCCATCCATCCATCCATCCATCCATCCAAGAATCCTAGGATCCTAGGACCTTGGAGGTCTTCTAGTCCAAACCCCTGCTCAAGTAGGAGACCTTATCCCATCTCAGTCAAATGGTTGCCCAATCTCTTCTTAAAAACCTCCAGTGTTGGAGCACCCACAACTTCTGGTGGCAAGCCGTTCCACTGGTTAATTGTTCTCAATGTCAGGAAGTTTCTCCTTAGTTCCAGGTTGCTTCTCCCCTTGATGAGTTTCCATCCGTTGCTTCTTGTCCTGCCTTCAGGCGCTTTGGAGAATAGCTTGACTCCCTCTTCTTTGGGGCAGCCCTTCAAATATCGCTATAGTGGTGTCTGCTTGCAGAGGCAAGTACACCCCTGTGCTGGCTCTTGGGAGGCCCCCATTGTTGGAACCAACACTGTTTGAGGACAAGATGGTGAATCTTCCTCCCTTTTCAATCCATGGATGAAAGGCCTGGGGTCGTATCTGGGGGGTGTGTGTTTGCAAATATTTATCCCTATTATACCTTCACGTCTTCAACCTCCTAAGAAAAACAACGCAAAATGGCTGAAAAATTTCACCAAACTGGGAAGGGGGAGTGGGATTTTATGATCCGCGTCCTCTTGGCCCTGTCCAACATTTCACCAATCACTGAAGTTTTTCAAAAAATAGAGTGGAGAGCCATTTGACTGGGATGGTATAAGGCAGCGGTACGCAACCTTGGCTCTTTTATGACTCGCGGACTTCAACTCCCAGAATTCCTAAGCCAGCCATGCTGAGGGGAAAGGGAGAGGTTTCCAAGCTGAGCCGTGCTGGCTGAGGAATTCTGGGAGTTGAAGTCCGCAAGTCATGAAGGGGCCATAGTTCCCCCACGCTGGCTGAGGAATTCTGGGAGTTGAAGTCCACCAGTCATGAAGGGGCCATAGTTCTCCTGTGCTGGCTCAGGAATTCTGGGAGTTGAAGTCCATGAGTCATGGGGGCCATAGTTCCCCCACACTGACTCAGGAATTCTGGGAGTTGAAGTCCACCAGTCATGAAGGGGCCATAGTTCCCCCACGCTGGCTGAGGAATTCTGGGAGTTGAAGTCTACAGGACTGTAGTTGCTCACCCCTGGTTTTGATCAGGGATGGGGAACCTTGGCTCTTTTATGACTCGTGGACTTCGACTCCCAGAATTCCTGAGCCAGCCATGCTGAGGGGAAAAGGAGAGGTTTCCAAGCTGAGCCATGCTGACTCAGGAATTCTGGGTGGGTCCACCAGTCATAAAAGAGCCGAGGTTGCCTACCCCTGGTATAAGGCCTTCTGCCTTGAGCAGGGGGTTGGGCTAGAAGACCTCAGAGGTCCCTTCCAGCGCTAGGATTCTACCTTTGCAACGACATTTGGGTAGATGTTTACCTCAATTCTTTCCTCTCTGTTTTCCTCACCCCAGGAAGAAGACCATCTACAAGAGCGTCCTTCTCTCCTTCGCGCTGGTAGTGACGGTGATGCTGTTGCAAAAAGGCAGCGTTCCCAACCAGTTCTTTCAGAGCCAGCCTCAGAAATCCCCTTTCTCCCAAGAGAAAACCATCAAAAATCAGAAGAGGGATGAGGTGATGTCCCTCACCAACAATTTCTGGAAAAAGGCGGTGAACGTCCCTCCGCCCGCCGTCAAACCAACCGAGAAGGCGGTGACGTCCTGGGACGTCACGACCACCAACTGCACGGCCAACCTCAACTTCACCAAGGAGGATTGGTTCAAAAGCCTGGAGCCCCATTTCCAGCAGTTTCTCTTCTACCGTCACTGTCGTTACTTCCCCATCCTCATCCACCACCCGGAGAAGTGCAGCAGCGAGATCGACCTGCTCATTGTGGTGAAGTCCGTCATAACGCAGCACGATCGCCGGGAAGCCATCCGTCGGACGTGGGGTCAAGAGCGAGTGCTGGGTGGGAAAAAAATCAAGACCCTCTTCCTGTTGGGCATTGCCTCCAAAGAAGAGGAGCGGCCCAACTACCAGAAGCTTTTGGAGTACGAGGATCGGATCTACGGCGACATCCTGCAGTGGGACTTCCTGGATACCTTTTTCAACCTCACCTTGAAGGAAATTCATTTCCTCAAGTGGTTCAACATCTACTGCCACCAGGTCCGGTACGTCTTCAAAGGGGACGACGATGTCTTCATGAGTCCCGAGAACATCTTGGAGTTCCTCAAGGATCAGAAAGGAGGGGACCTCTTCGTGGGCGACGTCCTGGTCAAGGCGAGGCCCATTCGCAAGAAGGAAAACAAGTACTACATCCCCAACTCTTTGTACAGCAAGACGTACTACCCACCCTACGCGGGCGGAGGGGGCTTCGTGATGGACGGCCCCTTGGCCAAGCGTCTCCACAAAGCCTCCGAAAACCGGGAGCTGTACCCCATCGACGACGTCTACCTGGGGATGTGTCTCGAGGACCTCCAGGTGGCCCCCGTGGCTCACACCGGCTTCAAAACCTTCGGCCTGGTGAAGAACAAGAACAGCAAAATGAACCGGGAACCCTGTTTCTACAAAAGCATGTTGGTGGTCCATAAACTTCAGCCGCCCGACCTGCTCAACATGTGGGAGTTGGTCCATAAACATTTGTCCTGCTCCAAGAAAGCCAACATCCTTTAGCTCCCCCCAGTTTTGGTCATGGAGGAAGATTGCCAGGAGACCCCCAAGATCCTGGTGGAAAATTTTCTCCCCTCTTCTAATGAAGTTGAAAGAAAGCAGGGCGACATTGACCGATGGGAAAGGGGGAGGGAATTGTTGAAACAATTGGAAAATAGGAGTCTTTTTTTGGGGGGGGGTCCATATATTATTTGTTCCCCTGTGGGGCTTTTGAAGAATACGGAAAAAAAAAAAACTTGAACAGATAGGGAATCGGCCAGATGAAGGATATTTTACCCCACGTTGGACAGTGGAGTAGGTTATACCTTCCTTTATTTGTGCTCTTTTTTGTGATGTGCTTGACAGCTGGAGGCTGGTCCTAAAGCTAAGACATTTATTTCTAGCTTTGTGAAGGTGTGTGTGTGTTTGCGCGTATGCGTGAGGGTGTGAAGATAACGGGTGCATTTCCAAAGCTGAATTTAAAAAAAACAAAACTAAGGGAAAAAAAGAGATCAATAAGATCCCGACGTGCGTTTTGGGGCCATCCCCGGATAGTGTGTTGTGTAGATTTGCTTCTTTGAGTAGAGAACTTTTTTTGGGGGGGGAGGTAGTATCCACCCTGCCAGCTTATACGCCCCCACTCCACTCAGCAGAGAAACTGTCACTCAAATCTCTGCAAACTTAAAAATACCTAATTGCAATCTAGGCAATTAGTGGTCCTCAACTCTCCCGGCTTTGTGGATCAGTGGTAGTAGGAGGGGGGAGAGAGAGGTGGTTCCACGTGTGCAGCTCCATTGGCGCAAGTGGCAAGCGCACGTACACATGCCGCTCGCACAAATTGGGCGGTGCGAGCACACGCATCCGCCGCTCATACAAATGGAGCTGTGTGAGCACAAGCACGCTTGCCCGCTACTTGTGCAGCACAGTTCCATACAGGTCACAGCCTGCCACCTGGCTGTGGCCCAGGGGTTGGGACCCCTAGTCCAGGGGTAGGCAACCTTGGCTCTTTTATGACTGGTGGACTTCAACTCCCAGAATTCCTGAGCCAGCATGGCTCAGCTTGGAAACCTCTCCCTTTCCCCTCAGCGTGGCTGGCTCAGGAATTCTGGGAGTTGAAGTCCACCAGTCATAAAAGAGCCAAGGTTTCCTAACCCTGGACTAGTCTATGCTTTGCTCCATTAATTTTGTTGGAAAAAAATAAATAAGGTACAGTGGTTAAATCTCTTCCGTTGGTAAAACCTCTAGATCCCCTTGTTCTGCTGTAGGCCCATGTTTTCCCCTAACCCTAGTCCAGGGGTCTTCAAACTTGGCCCTTTGATGACTTGTGGACTTCAACTCCCAGAATTCCTCAGCCAGCCTCCATTTTGTTTGTTAGATTTAAGACAGGGGTCTTCAAACTTGGCCCTTTGATGACTTGTGGACTTCAACTCCCAGAATTCCTCAGCCAGCGTGCCTGGCTGAGGAATTCTGGGAGTTGAAGTCCACAAGCAGGGGTCTTCAAACTTGGCCCTTTTGATGACTCGTGCCTGGCTGAGGAATTCTGGGAGTTGAAGTCCACGAATCATCAAAGGGCCAAGTTTGAAGACCCCTGGCCTAGTCTATCTCTTTCTGAGGACCAATCATTGTCCTCTTCTTGGGCTGGAGTTGCCCACACATTTGGTAGATGCAGGAATACAGTTGAGATGAGAGCCGTCGTAGAGGGGAGATCACCAATTGTGGGTTCGGATTTGGCAATGTGATACACGAAGCCTCAGTTTGTTCAAGGCACACATGGCTAAAAGGCCCCTTGTGAAGAAGATTAACTTGGCCTTCTCACGGCAACGGAGAAGCTTCTATTGCCATCAGAAGGGGAGGACCAGGGTTTGGTTGGTTAATTGGCTGAGAAGGTGAACATGGTTGAGTCCTACCTAGCAGAGTTGTGGTGCCAACGTACTCATCAAAGCCTGTGTAGATGTTTCGGCCTATGCGCAGGCATAGGTCTATCAAGGAAAGGAGAACTTCAGACATTGAGCTCTAAGTCTCAGAGGTCCTCACCGTTGGGCAACATCTGGAGAACCTCAGGTTGCATGGATTACTGCCTGCCCCAGTCTACCTTCCAGCCAGGCAAATTCGCCCAATGAGTGGCAAGGAGAAGCTTAAGTGGACAGGCTCTTCAACCTCTCTGCTGAGGACTTCTTACTTCCCACCTTCTCAAAATGATCTCCCCTTGAATCTCCATGAGGGTTGGGGAAGCAGAAGCCATGATGAGTTGGCCATGGTGAGTTGGCCGTGGCGAGTTGGCCATGATGAGTTGGCCATGGTGAATTGACCATGGTGAGTTGGCCGTGATGAGTTGGTCATGGTGAGTTGGACATGGTGACTTGGCTGTGATGAGTTGGCCGTGGTGAGTTGACCATGATGAGTTGGCTGTGGCAAGTTGGCCGTGATGAGTTGGCCAGGGCGAGTTGACCATGGCGAGTTGGCCGTGACGAGTTGGCTGTGATGAGTTGGCCAGGGCGAGTTGGCCATGATGGCCATGACGAGTTGGCCATGATGAGTTGGCCAGGGCGAATTGTCCCAGACCCCATTGGATTAGGAGCCTACTCCTGCAAGATACAATGACACGTAAAGCACAAAATACAGCCAGGCACCAGTAAAACCAACACTGCAGAGAGTCATGGGTCTCCTCTCGCAAGACCATTCTGTGTATTTGACCATGGCGGAGTTCTCAACTATGTCAAATGCAGACTGACGACATTTGTAGTTGAATCCAACTTTGGGCTTGGCTTCTTGGAGGGGCCCCGATCCCTGCTTGCTCGAGAAGGTTGTGATAGAGGCCCACATTCCCAAACAGGGCTGTCCCACTTCAGAACAAACAGTTTGGACCCTCCGGTCCTTTCCACCACCACCCCTCCTGCAAATAAACCTTGAGAGGCTGCCGCCCAAGTGATGGATGAACGCTGATAAATACTTCCTCTCCGGGGCCTGACTCTCCAAACGGGGGGCCAGGCCAGGCTGTTTGACGGAGAACCCCGGGCACAAAGAGGGACATTATTGCCCAAGTTACAAAGCCGAGTTTCATGGCCGAGGTGTGGTCTGAAATTCTGGGCGTTTCCCGGTCTTGCGAAAGGGGCTTCTGAAACGCAGCAGATCTAGACAGATGCTGGCCGGGGAGATGGATTGGTGGTGATGGTGGGGTGTGTGTGTGTGTGTGTATCATAGGAGTGACCTTGGAGGCATTGCAAAAATGGGTGGGTGGGAGGGTGTCCAAGGAGTGGCCTTGCTGGAATTGCAAAATTGGGGCGGGGGGGAGCTGTGTGCAAGGATCAAGTGACACCCACCCTCCCCTCTTAACCAGGGCATTTTTAGAGTCATACTGCTGGAAATCGGCTGCAGCTGAGCTTGGGGTTCAGTTGTGGGATTGGGGGGGGTCAAAGCTGAGGATGGGGAAGGGGTGATCTTAAGCAACCTCTGGATCTGTTTGCAATCTTTAACTCTCCCTCTTCATTGCCCTGGACTCCCCAAGGCCATCCTTTCTGCCGGTGTCCATTGTCTCCGTCCTCTCCCTTCTCATTCCTTCAGAAGACTGCGTTCGCTCAAGACGTGCCACCCACTGGGCCCAGAGATGGGGAGAACTTTGTACATGCTCAAGACACATCTTTTAGCAATGGGAGTCCAGTGCTCAGCTGCAGGCCCGGCCAGGAGCTGAGCAACCAGGATCTCTTAACTTCTCTTGAGGGCTGCATTATGACGTTGGCTTCTGTCCCTTTCAGGGTGTCTCACGTAGCTACAGCAGCTGGCAAAATTCAGGAACTGTGGAGTTGAAGTCCACAAATCTGAAAAGGTGCCAAGGTGGGACACACCCCTGCTTTAAAGCCCAACTTCTGTATTTCAGACACACACACACACACAAAAAACCCCGAATGTAGGTAATTTTTGAAGCGGGCCATTGGAAGAGGGAACAAGTGCTTTGACGCCCTCCCCCAACTTTAATGACCACAAACCAACTTTAATGACCGTTTGGGGTGGAGACGACATGCACGATTGTGAGCGGCGTGCGGAGACCGTGAGTCTCGCGAGTGTGAAAGAGCTACGGGTGGTTACACAGTTGTGTGCAAAAAAAACCCCAAACCCATGACGTGGCACCATTTTTATTATCCGATCTCAATATTGGACTGTGCATTATTCTTCTCTGGGGAGATTAATTGTTCAAACAATCCGATAGGCAGGTCCGGCCTTTAAGAAAAAAGAAGTTCCGTGTACTTTGGATCAGTTAACGTGCAGAATTGTGAAATTTTAATTTGTGATTTTCCCTCCCCACGAGAAGGGGGGAGGGAAGGCCACTCCCTTTTTCAGACTTAGCGGAAGATTTCTGCCCAATTTTTGTTTGAGAGGCACGGATCTCTATTTATGAGAAAATCCAGACCTTTGCTTTGTTCTTTTTCTTTTTTTCTTTCTTTTTCTTTTTAAATGTATAGGTACCTGCAGCATAGGGGAATGTTATTTATGGCAGGTACACCCGGGGTGTGCGTGTGTGTGTGTGTGTGAGACAAGATCTGTGTTGCTTTGATGTGATGAAGCCGCATGTACAAATACAACCGGATTTGTTAATATTTTGATTTCTTAATAAAATTTTACGTTTGGAAAAAAAAAAGGCGTGTCGTGATTTTACGGGGTGCAAAATGCCAAATAGACCCTTGATAGAGGTGGTCCTCAACTTACAAGCGTTTGCTTAGTGACCGTTTGGAGTTGCAAAAACCATTGGGAAAAAAGGGACCGTTGCCCGTTCCTCACACTTGCGACCGTCGCAGCCTCGCCGTGGTCTTGTGATCAAAATTCAGACGCTTGGCACCCGACTCGTATTTATGACGGTTGCAGTGACCCCCGGGGTCATGGGATCGCCTTCTGAGAAGCCAAAATCAACGGCGAAGCCAGAATCACTTAACACCACCGTGTTACTAACTGAGCAACTGCAGTGATTCACAGGGATCTCGGAGTCCTAGTGGACAATCATTTAAATATGAGCCAGCCGTGTGCTGCAGCTGCCAAAAAAGCCAACACAGTGCTGGGCTGTATTAACAGAGGGATAGAATCAAGATCACGTGAAGTGTTAATAACACTTTACAAGGCCTTGGTAAGGCCACACTTGGAATACTGCATGCAGTTTTGGTCACCACGATGTAAAAAAGATGCTGAGACTCTAGAAAGAGTGCAGAGAAGAGCAACAAAGATGATCAGGGGACTGGAGGCTAAAACATATAAGGAACGGCTGCTGGAATTGGGTATATCTAGTTTAATGAAGAGAAGGACGAGAGGGGACATGATAGCAGCATTCCAGTATCTCAGGGGCTGCACCAAAGAAGAGGGAGTCAAGCTCTTCTCCAAAGCGCCTGAAGGCAGGACAAGAAGCAACGGGTGGAAACTGATCAAGGAGAGAAGCAACCTGGAACTAAGGAGAAACTTCCTGACAGTTAGAACAATTAACCAGTGGAACAACCTGCCTCCAGAAGTGGTGAATGCACCAACACTGGAAGTTTTTAAGAAGAAACTGGACAGCCATTTGTCTGAAATGGTATAGGGTTTCCTGCCTGAGCAGGGGGTTGGACTAGATGACCTCCAAGGTCCCTTCCAACTTTATTATTATTATTATTATTATTATTATTATTATTATTATTATTACTCCTCACTCAACAAATGTCTCTCTTAGCCACAGAAATGTGGAAGTCAATTAATGGTCATATGTGAGGGACTAGCTGTATTTCACTGGGTTGTTATCCTTGGCAAGGCCTCAGCTTAGCCAAGGGTAGATGACTCTCTGCTTTTAACTTTAAGCTTCAGGACCACATGGAATTTCTATCCACCAGCCCGGAAGGGCCATGTGGATTTGTCAACTCTCTCTCCTGTTTCTCAAACTCAGCAGCTTTTAAGATGTGTGGACTTCAACTCCCAGAATTCCCCAGCCCGCTTGCCAGACTAACTTCGTCCAATCTTCTGAACAATTTCCTTAGTAGACTGGGGGTATGCTGGAAAAGGTAAATATATCTTGATTTCAAGCGAAGCGTTCGAGGACGCCAGGCTCTCTCTTGAGTAGCAAGCTGGATAAATGCGGACTCCTGTAGTTGCTACGGTTGTGAAACAGCTCACCTTATCTGGAGAAAAGGTGACACGCCTACAACGTCTCTAGGACAAATATCCCGTTCTCCACACATACACAAACACCCGCGGGCACACAAAACGGAGGCATTGCAATCCAGTCTGACGTCAATACCAGGAAAGATTGCAGAGAGCGGCGCATAAAGAGCAGTGTAAAACCTTTTCAAAATGACACTAATTATCGGGTGCCGTTGTGGATTTGTCAAGAACAAGTCTTGCCAGACTCAATTCCTCCACTGTTCTGAACAATTAGTAGTAGATTGTAGTAGTAGTGGTAGATTCTACAACCCTTAGTAGATTGGGGGTATTCTGGAAAGATAATACGTCTCGACTTCAGCAAAGCATTTGACAACTCCAGACAGTTTGAATAGAAAACCTAGATAAAGAGTTGGAAGGGACCTTGGAGGTCTTCTAGTCCAACCCCCTGCTCAGGCAAGAGACCCTATACCACCACTGCAGACAAATGGCTGTCCAATCTGTTCTTGAAAGAATCCAGTGTTGGAGCACCAATTTCTGGTGGCAAGTTGTTCCACTGGTTAATTGTTCTCAATGTCAGGAAATTTCTCCTTAGTTCCAGGTTGCTTCTCTCCTTGATGAGTTTTCATCTGTTGCTTCTTGTCCTGCCTTCAGGCGTTTTGGAGAATAGCTTGACTCCCTCTTCTTTGGGGCAGCCCCTGAGACACTGGAAGACTGCTATCCTGTCACCCTTAATCCTTTTTTTTTCATTAAACTAGACAGACCCAACTGCAGCAACCGTTCCTTATATGGATTTTATATAGATAAACGTGGATTTTTTTCCCTCTAAAGAAAAAAAGTTCCTTTCAATATAACTTCCAAAGAAGATGAGAATACTAACATTATCATGGCTGGAGAATTCCTACATTATCTAGCTGTATTTGCACACAGGATTTTGACCATACTGGGTGATCTTTTTTTTCTCTCGTTTCCCAGCTTTTATTGGCATCTGAGTAATTTATGATTCATTGTATTGTGCAAAGGAAGGAACATATCACAATGTGAACAGAATGTGAGCGCAGATATTTAGAGATAAGGTGGCCGCATCATAGCACAGGTAGTCCTTGATTTACAATTGAGCACATTTTCTGTAATGGGCCCTATCCAACAGAAGGAATTTCAATGTGGAGAAAAGCAAAGTCTTACATTTAGGCAGGAAAAACCAAAGGCACGAATACAGATTGGACGAGACCTGGCTCAAATACAGCAACTGTGAGAGGGACCTTGGAGTCCTAGTGGACGATCACTTGACTGTGAGCCAGCCGTGTGTAGCAGCAGCCAAAAAAGCTAACACAATCCTGGGTTGTATAAACAGGCATAGAATCAAGATCACACAAAGTATTAATACCACTTTATAAAACCCTAGTGAGGCCACACCTGGAATACTGCAGCCAATTTTGGTCACCGTATCACAAAAAAGATGTTGAGAGTTTGGAAAAAATTCAGAGAAGAGCAACTAAGATGATCCAAGGCCTGGAGACTAAAACATACGAAGAACGGCTGCAGGACTTGGGTATGGCCAGTCTAAAGAAAAGAAGAAATAGGGGAGACATGATGGCAGCGTTCCAGTATCTGAGGGGTGGCCACAAGGCAGAGAGGATCAAATTATTCTCTAAAGCACCAGAGGGAAGGATGAGAAGCAATGGATGGAAACTGATCAAGGAGAGAAGCAGCCTGGAACTAAGGAGAAACGTCCTGACTGTGAGGACAATCAACCAATGGAACAGCTTGCCACCAGAAATCGTGGGTGCTCCATCACTGGAGATTTTTAATAAGAGACTGGACAATCACCTGTCTGAGAGTTTACGTTCTCCTGCTTGAGCAGAGGGCTGGACTAGAAGACCTCCAAGATCCCTTCCAGCTTCTATTCTCTTTTATTCTTATTTTCTACTTTCTATTCTATTCTAATTTTCTATTCTATTCTATTGTGTCCTGTCCTGTTCTATTCTATATTCTATTTTTTCTATTCTATATTATATTCTATTTTTTCTATTCTTTATTCTATCTATTCTATCGTGTCCTATTCTATCTATTCTATTGTATTCTATTCTATATTCTATTCTATTCTAATTTTCCAATTTCCATTGGAGATCAAAGGCCTCCCCCCCCCTAATCTTTTATTTTTTATTTTTCTTCTTCCTTCTCTTTTGAACAGAATTGAGCTGGAAGGGACCTTGGAGGTCTTCTAGTCCAGCCCCCCGCTCAAGCAGGAGAACCTATACCATCTCAGACCAGGGACTGTCCAATCTCTTCTTCAAAACCTCCAGGGATGGAGCGCCCACCATTTCTGGTGGCAAGCTGTTCCACTGGTTGATTATCCTCCGTCAGGAAGTTTCTCCTTCATTCCAGATTGCTTCTCTCTTTTATTCTTTTCGTCTTTCCCCCCCCCCTATTCTTCTTCCCTTTTCTATTTTTTCATCCTTTTTCCTTTCCTATTCTTCCTTCTCCTTTTCTTCTCTTCTTTCTTCCTATTCTTTTTCCTTGGTTCATCTGTTTTTCCCTTCTTCCGCTTTCCTTCCTTCCTTTCCTTGGAAGACTTCCAACTTGGTTAATTCTGTTCCACTGAGCAGTCAGAAGGCGCTGCAGCCAGGAGGTCCTTCTCTTTTCTTTCTTTTAGTATTTTCTCCTGCCTATTCTTTTTTCCTTGTATTTCCTTCTCGTCTTTTCTTCCACCTTTTTCCTTCCTTCCTTCTTGAAAAACTTGTGACACTGAGCAGTCAGGCCTTCGTTCCTCAGCGCTCTGCTGCCACCTTGTGGGGAAATGGGAGCATTTCTCTCCAGCGTCCACACCAGGGCTGCCTTTTCACTAAATCCTTTTTCTCCCACCCCAGAATCAGATCTCTCAAACTACAACTCCAATGATTCCCAGCCAGTTGCCGAGAGACTTTGAGGCACTAACCTCTGGAGACAAAAATCAAAGAAAACAGAGCCGGCATTCCTCATTTCTTTTGACAGTTCGGCTTTTCTAAGGGCGAAAAATGGCCTTAGAAAATGCCGTTGTGACTTTGGTTACTCAATGAACTTGTTGTAACCCGAGGACTGCCTCTATGTGTAATCTAAAGGACAGGGGCATCACAAGGCACTACCAATTTCTTGTACCTGTTTTTCTCTTCTTCTATGGCGGGTGTGTGTGTGTGTAAACTCGGCCCTTTTAGGGACTTGACTCCCAGAATTCTCCAGCAAGAATTAGTTTACTCTCTTGTAATCCCTTCCTCTGCAATCTCTCCGCTTTAGTAGAAGGGAAAAAAACAACCCAGGCATGGCTGGCTGAGGAATTCTGGGAGTTGAAGTCCACGAGTCACCAAAGGGCCAAGTTTGAAGACCCCCGTTCTAATGGTCACGTGCAACTAGAAATAAATGTCTGGTGGGGTCCTTGGTGCTCTCTTGAGCTATGGTGGTTTCCTTGCAGACGTTTCATTACCCAAACTGAGATAACATCATTAGTTGTAGAGTGCTGGCACTGATGATGGTTACTTAGTTGGGCAATAAAATGTCTGCAAGAAAGCCACCCAGCTCAGAGAGCATCAAGGACCCCATAGTCTTCCTTCTCCTCCCCCCTTCTAACGCTGACGATATAACCTAGTTGGGTCATGAAACGTCTGCAAGAAAATCACCAAGCTCACAGAGCACCAAGGACCCTATAGTCTTCCTTCTCCTCCCTTCTAGCACTGATGATGTAACCTAGTTGGGTCATCAAACGTCTGCAAGAAAACCACCCAGCTCAGAGAGCACCAAGGACCCCTGAGTCTTCCTTCTCCTCCCTTCTAGCACTGATGATGTAACCTAGTTGGGTCATCAAACGTCTGCAAGAAAACCACCCAGCTCAGAGCATCAAGGACCCCATAGTTTTCCCTCCTCCTCCCTTCAAGCACTGATGATGTAACCTAGTTGGGTCATGAAACGTCTGCAAGAACACCACCCAGCTCAGAGAGCACCAAGGATCCTATAGTCTTCCTTCTCCTTTCTAGCACTGACAATGTAACCTAGTTGGGTCATGAAACGTCTGCAAGAAAACCACCCAGCTCAGAGAACACCAAGGACCCCTCATTTCAACCCTGAGTTACAAAGATCCTCCTTTATTAGAGCCCAACGTCCACCCTGAGTAAATTCAAGGTAGGTCTAACGTGACTGCACCGCACCGGTTTGTTTAAAATCGCCTCCAAGACGCCGAGCTGAAATCACGCAAGCCAGGGGACACCCGATATCCCAACTCCACTGCTTCACACACAACATTAGGCACTGGAAACGCACGAGCATCCACTTAGGCCCTTTAATCTGTCCTAGACAGGTTGCCGTGACACAAATGATAAAACATTTTGCATTTTTTTACAGCAAGGGGGGAGGGAGGGAGAAGAAAAAAAACAAAAAAACAAAAATACAAAGAGAAAAAGCCTACAGAAATGCATCGGGAAGTTAAATTTTGTACATGGGGAAAAAACGTTATAAATTCAGGGAAATACATGGACACAACTCCCACATTTCTTGTGGCTTTTTGTTTGTTTGTTTTGTTTTTCTAAAAAAGTTCTTATGCGCGTGCCAGGCAGTCGCTTGGCTGTTTCTTTGCTGAGGGGGGGGAGGCCTCCGGGGAAGCCCCCCCCCTCGGGGACTGCAGACGTGTCTTGGAATGTCCTCAGAAGGCTCTGTCATGTCAAGGTGACAGAATCAAAAACCCCAGAGTCCTTTCGGATGCGGAGGAAAGCACGCCGCTCAGTCGTCAAACTTGATCTTCTTCCCTTGGGGCTTGTGATCGCCACCGCCGCCACCTCGGCCGCCCCTGAAGCCGCCACCGCCTCTGCCTGGAAGGGGGGGGGGAAAAGGAAGAAGGGCTTGTGGGTGTTCGGACAAGCTTCAAAGCCACAGACGGGCCTCGAATTGGGACCACAGCGGGGGGGGGGGGGAAATACAAAATTTCCGCCGCTAAGCAAAGCGGCGGCGAAGTGAATTGGGCCCATTGGAATGTAGTAACAGAATAGAAAGAGTAGAGTAGAAAAGAGAAAAAAAACAGAAAAGAATAGAGCAGAAAGAGTAGAATAAATACAAACAGAAGAATAGAATTGCAAATAGAAGGGGATAGAATAGAAAAGAACAGAACATTACAGAATAGAATGGAATAGAATATTATAGAACAGAATAGAATACAAAATAGAACAGAATATTATAGAATAGCAAATAGAATGGAATGGAATAGAACAGAACATTGTTTATTGGCCAAGTCTGAATTAGACACACAAGGGATTTGTCTCCAGTGCAGAAGCTCTCAGCGTACACACAAACAACAAAGGCGATATAATCGCAAGATACCAATAGAAGGTAATAGGAAAGACGAGAAGGATAATAGTAATTACAGCCCTACTCCATGGATAAATATCCTTAGACATAAAACAAGTGCTGTGGGAATTAGGTGCTTAGTAGAGTGATGGCCTGGGGGGAAAAACTAGATATCTGCTTTGGCAGGCGATGCCTTATAGCGGCATCCAGAGGGGAGAAGTTAAAACATTTAATGCCTAGGACAGGGGTAGGCAACCTTGGCCCTTTTATGACTTGTGGACTTCAACCCCCAGAATTCCTGAGCCAGCATGGGGGAACTATGGCCCCTTCATGACTGGTGGACTTCAACTCCCAGAATTCCTCAGCCAGCATGGGGGAAACTTTGGCCCCTTCATGACTCATAGACTTCAACTCCCAGAATTCCTGAGCCAGCATGGCTCAGCTTGGAAATCCCTCCCTTTCCCCTCAGTCTGGCTGGCTCAGGAATTCTGGGAGTTGAAGTCCACGAGTCATAAAAGGGCCAAGGTTGCCTACCCCTGTCCTAGGAGTTGAGGGGCCTGTAGCTATTTTCACTGCCCTCTTTCTGACCCATAGAGGCCCTCAGTGGAAGGCAGGCTGGTTGCAATTGTTTTTCTTCTGCAGCCCAAATATCCATTGGCTCTTTTTTGCCACCGTTGTTAAGCAGATCACTGCAACTGTGAATCAGGCAGTCATTAAACTGAATATAGCTTTCCCCACTGACCTAGAAACCATAATAATGAGGAGAAGAAAAAGGAGAAAAAGGAGAAAAAGGAGAAAAAGAAGAAGAAGAAGAAGAAGAAGAAGAAGAAGGAGGAGGAGGAGGAAGGAGAGGAAGAAGAAGAGGAAGAAGAGGAGGAGAAGGAAGAGGAAGAAGAAGAAGAAGAAAAAGAGGAGGAAAAGGAGAAGAAGGAGGAGGAAGAAGACGACCTGGGAAACACGGTATAGGCTGGCAACCAAATGGCCCCCGTTTTGATCAGGTGACCACGGGGGTGCCACGACGGTTGCGAAGGACAGGGACCGGTTTCCAAGTCATCTTTTTCCGTCGCTCAATGAAGGGTTTTGCAGGTGGAGGACTACCTGCCACTCAACCGTACTAGTCTGGACTACTCACCTCCGAAGCCTCCTCTGCCTCCTCCTCGGCCCCCGAATCCACCTCGGCCGCCACGTCCCCCTCCTCTGCCGCCACGTCCGAAGCCACCTCCTCCGCCGCCGCCCCCACGAGGGGTCCCGCCTTTGGGCTTGGCAAAGTCGAGGGTCACCCTGTTCCCGTCGATCTCTCCGTCCTCCATGGCTTCCTTGGCTGCCTTGGCGTCTTCCGGGGAGCTGAAGTCCACAAAGCCAAATCTGTGTGTGTGTAAGAGAGAGAGAAACCGTCACAAGCAGGGAACGGTCAGAGCGGAGAGAGACGCGAAGACCAGGTGGCCTGGCCGTTCCGCTGAAGCGCCTCAGAAAGCCAGCACCCGCCGAGACCAAGGGGAACAGATCGGCCCTAATACAGGGGAAGTCCCTGACTTGCAACACGCTTCCGTTGAGCGACCGTTTCGAAGTTGCAATGGCCCTGAGAAAAAGCGGACTTGTGTTTCACTTAACGACCGTGGCAGGGTCCCGTGATCAACATTCAGAGGCTTGGCAACCGACTCGCATTTACGACAGTCGCAGTGTCCCCTTGGGGGTCACGGGATCCCTTTTGTGACCTTCTGACAAGCAAAGGCAAGGGGGGGGAGCCAGATTCCCTTAACGACCATGTGATTTAACTGCGGCAATTCGTTTAACAAACGGGGCGAGGAAAGTCGTAAAACGGGGGCAAAAAAACTCACTTTTGGGCTGCACTGCGGTCGTTAAGTCCAGGACGCCCCGTCGCAGGTTTCTCTCCAGAAAGCACGGGGAGAGAAAGCATCCTGACCTGCCACCACTTAAAAACCTCTAAGCAGAGACGAGGTTGGGCTCCACGTTTGCTGAGGAAGCCTCAGTTTTATTACAAGTGGATTTTGCAGGAGGAGCGCACAGCGGGAACCGAGTGCGGAAATCCAGGCTTCCGCTTTTCCCTCCCCTAGCTACCTCCCACTGCCCACTCCCACCCACGCCCCAGGGTGTTTTCCTAATGGCCAGTCCCAGCACAGGACAGGATGCAGCTGGTATGCTGGGTGACCTGGAAGCACAGTCTTGGAGACAGACAGCATTCCCTTCCCTCTTCCCCCTTGCTTCCCCCCCCCAATCCTTGTAGTTGGCAGCTGACCTAAAGCATGGATACAAAACTGTCCCTGCCCCCCCCCCCCCCCCCCCAAGAAAGTTCTGCACTGCTGCAAAATGAACTGGCTAATGTTCTGGTAGTCTTGAGCTGGAGCTGACTCCAGAAGTGAGTCAAGAAAGGCCCCCTTCCTTCTCTTCCCTCCCTGGCTGCGGAGGAGCCAGCGCACAGCTCCTTCTGGCAGGAGACCCACATGAGATACAAACTAGTTCTCGACCTCTTTTGATATGTGTGGTGAAGAAGAGAGAGACGAGAGAAGACAGAAAAAAGAGAAAAGAGGAGAGAGAGAGGAGAGAAAGAGAGAGGAGAGGAAAGAGAAGAGAAAGAGAGATGTGGTGAAGAAGAGACGAGAGAGAGAAGACAGAAAAGAGAGAAAAGAGAGAGAGAAAAGAGAAGAAAGAGGAGAAAAGAGAGAGAGAAAAGAGAAGAAAGAGGAGAAAAGAGAGAGGAGATAAAAGAGAAAGAGAAGAGAAAGAGAGAGAGAGGAGAAAAAAGAGAGGGAAAAGAGAGAAAAGAGGAGAAAAGAGATGTGGTGAAGAAGAGAGACGAGAGAGAGAGAAAAGAGAGAAAAGAGAAAAGAGAGAAAGAGGAGAAAAGAGAGATAAAAGAGAAAAGAAGAGAGAGAGAAGAGAAAGAGGAGAGAAAGAGAGAGGAGAGAAAAGAGAAAGAGGGAAAAGAGAAGATAAAGAGGAGAAGAGAAGAGAAGAGAAGAAAAGAGAAAAGGAGAGAGGAGAGAGAGAAGAAAGTGGAAAGAGAAAAAAGAGAGGCGAGAAAGGAGAGAGAAGAGAGAAAAAAGAGAAAGAGAGGGGAGAGAGAGAGGAAAGAGGAAGAGAGAGAGACCTGCAAGCTGCCCATTCTGGAGAAGACTGGAGAAAAACAGAGAATTTTTCCCCCACCCCTGAAGCGTCTCCCACTCCAAAAGCTCAGCTGTCGCTATATCTGAATTTCCATTTGGCGAGAGGCCCCTGGTGCGCACGTTGTCCCGTAGCCGTGATGGCGAATCCCGCCCCAAAAGAGTTGGGAGAAGCTCAGGGTCAGGGCTGGGGGTTTCTGCTCTTCTTCTCGTGCGAATCCATGGCCTGCCACTCAAGTTCACCGCAGGATGGAGCTCATTGAGAAGGAAAAGCCGTCTCTGTCCGAAGCCGGACTACAAACGCCTTTCGGCGGAGTGGGAATTGAGCGTTTGAAGGACGGCACCCCCCGCGCGTCCCTGTTGCACCTACCCTTTGGAGGAGCCGGTGTCCCGGTCGGTCACTATTCTCGCACCGATGCAGCTGTCAAACGACTCTCTCAGGGTCTCTTCGGTGGTGTCCTCGGACAGGCCTTTGACAAAGAGGGTTTTGCTTTGCTCTGAAGGACGAGAGAAAAGGCCGGGGGGGGGGGGGAATCAGCGCAGGTAAAAGCCAGGTTCACTTATTAACTGTGTCACCAACTTAACAACTGCAGTGAGTCACTGAACAACTGAGAAAGGTCGTCAAAGGGGGGAAACTGTCACTTATCAACTGTCTCACCTAGCAATGGAAGTTTTGGGCTCATTTGTGGTCCTAAGTCTAGGACTTCCTGTAGGGTTTCCTGCCTGAGCAAGGGGTTGGATTAGATGACCTCCAAGGTCCCTTCCAACTTTATTATTATTGTTGTTGTTATTGTTTTTGAATTGCTAGGCTGGCAGGAGCTGGAGCAGAGAACAGGAGCTCACTCCGCCACACGGTGGCAGGACTCGGGTCCCCAACCCCCCGTCCGTGGACTGGCGGCATGCCAGCAACCGGTCCGCACAAAGAAACAAAGCCCCATCAGTGGGATGCAGGCTGTCAACGCTGCTAACATTGGAGGTTCTTGCTTTGACAACCTATGAAGATGCAGCCTTTTTCTTTCTGATGCTTTACTTTTAGAATTAGATGGTGCTGGGGGGGGGAGGAGGAGGAATGTGGTGGGAGTTAGACATAACAATATTGTACTAGTGGGTGAATTAGAGCTTGAAATAAGAGAGGATAAGAATTGGCGGGCTGGAGAACAGGAGGGAGAGCCTGCATTTCAAACTAATTGGAGAATGTGATTTATGACAGTCAACTGGAGGAGGGAATTGTGCTTTGATACTATGTGTTCAGGGGAGGGGAATTCAGATTTTGGCTTTAGCTATGCTACTCCAATAAAGATTCTTTAAGGCAGTGTTTCTCAACCTTGACAATTTTAAGGCATATGGACTTCAACTCCCAGAATTCCTTAAAATTGTCAAGGTTGAGAAACACTGCTTTAAGGTAAACCATGCCTCAAAGTTCTTTGAAGAGTTTCACCTGTCGGAACCAGGACACAGGCAGCACACAAAACCACACACCCTCCTGTCCGCGGGAAAACCTCTCTCCAAGGAACCGGTCCCTGGTGCCCAAAAGGTTGGGGGGACCCCTGCTTTAAGCCCCCCGCGCTTCTAGGATCAGCATTAACCGGGCCCTGGTTAATGCTCCAGGTAGGTAGCCAGGCTCTACTTACGACTAAAGCCTCCTTTAGTGTTTGCACTTCTGCTCTGTCCCCCCGAGTTGCTGAATTCTAATCGGATGGTGCGGCCTTCGATCTCTGTGTTGTTGCAGGAGTTCATGGCTTCCTTGGCCTCCTCAGCCGTGGCGAAGTCGACAAAGGCATACCTGACCCCAAGAGAAGGACGAAGTCACCAGAGGAACGCCACGAGGCGAGTGCGAGCTGTCTCAAGCCTTCTCTCCTCTCCCCTCCCCTCTTGGGGCCCTCGTGTCTCGGCTCCTACTCACCCTTTGGGTCTTCCCTGGTTGTTCTGGGGGATCCTGATGGCGGAGGCTTTCTCAAAGACCTCTTGAAGGCTTTCTTCGGTGGCATCGTAGGAGAGGTTGTTCACCACCAGCGTCTTCGATTCTCCCCCTGCGCCAAAAAAACCAACCACACACTTCGCTGAGTAATTGCGTTCCAAGAATACGGGCCAATCCTCATTTAGAGACCACAACTGGAAGGGGCAACTCGGTTGTTAAGCAAAGGGGTTGCTAAGTGAAGCTGCTTTTAGCAATAACAATAGTATTTAGGCTTATAGGGCTAAATTACAGCACTCTTTGGGCAATTAAAAACGAGAAGCGTTGTTTTTTGCACGTTGCCCCCAAACCATCTGGGTCCTCATTTTACCGACCAGGTGGACAATCCCTTAAACAGGAGCCAGCCGTGTGTTGCAGCAGCCAAAAAAGCTAATACAATCCTTGGTTTTTATTATAAACAGAGGCACAGAATCAAAATCATGTGAAGTATTAGTACCGCTTTATAAAGCCTTAGGAAGGCCACACCTGGAATACGGCATCCAGTTTTGGTCCCCACATCACAAAAAAGATGTTGAGACTTTGGAGGGGGAAAAAAAAAAGAGTAACTCAGATGATCCATGGCCTGGGGACAAAAACATACGAAGAACAGTTGCAGGATTTGGGAATGGCTAGTCTAAAGAAAAGGGGGACTAGGGGGTGACAAGATAGCAGCCTTCCAGTATTTGAGGGGCTGCCACAAAGAAGAGGGGGTCAAGCTATTCTTTGAAGCATCATCAGAAGGCAGGACAAGAAGCAACGGAAGGAAACTACTCAAGGAGAGAAGCAACCTGGAATTAAGGAGAAACTTCCTGACAGTGAGGACAATTAACCAGTGGAACAGCTTGCCACCAGAAATCGTGGGCGCTCCATCACTGGAGGTTTTTAAGAAGAGACTGGACAGTCACTTGTCTGAGATGGGATAGGTTCTCCTGCTTGAGCAGGGGGCTGGACTAGAAGACCTCCATGGTCCCTTCCAGCTCTATTCTGATTGATTGATTGATTGGATGGATAGAAAGCTGAGTCAACCTTGAGTCAGTCGGGATCAAACTCCAGGCCATGGGCAGAATTTGCCTGCCAACATTGCAGTTTAACCGCTCATTTTGATCTTACTTTGGCACTACAGGCCTGCAACGGTCTAAATGCAACCTGGAATTAAGGAGAAACTTCCTGACAGGGAGGACAATTAACCAGTGGAACAGCTGGCCTTCAGAAGTTGTGCATGCTGCAATACTGAAAGTTCTTAAGAGCCTCATTTCAAATTGTATAGGGTCTCCTGCTTGAGCAGGGGGCTGGACTAGAAGACCTCCATGGTCCCTTCCAGCTCTATTCTGATTGATTGATTGATTGAATGGATGGAAAGCTGAGTCAACCTTGAGTCAGTCAGGATCAAACTCCAGGCCATGGGCAGAATTTGCCTGCAACATTGCAGTTTAACCGCTCATTTTGATCTTACTTTGGGGCACTGCAGACCTGCAAAGGTCTAAATGCAACCTGGAATTAAGGAGAAACTTCCTGACAGGGAGGACAATTAACCAGTGGAACAGAAGTTGCCTCCAGAAATCGTGGGTGCTCCCATCACTGGAGGTTTTTAAGAAGAGACTGGACAGTCACCTGTCTGAGATGGTGTAGGTTCTCTTGCTTGAGCAGGGGGCTGGACTAGAAGACCTCCAAAGTCCCTTCCAGCTTCTATTCTATTCTATATTCTCTTCTATCCTTTCTCTCTTCTATTCTATTCTGTCTTTACTCTCTTCTCTTCTTTCTCTTCTATTCATTTTCTATTCTATTTGCTATTCTATTCTTTATTCTATTCTTTCTCTCTTCTCTTCTCTTTTCATATGTTGAAGATTATCTTGTCAAGCAAGTTATATTAGAAATGAGTTTATTCTTTCTAGCAAATGATAGATGGCTAAATTACAAGCCTCCCCTTTCGTCACCTGGAGCGGATTCACCTGGGCCTCTTACCTGACGGGGTTCCCTTGCTGGGTTTCCGGCCCTCCTGCTGGCTCTTCTCACCTACGTAGTCAAGCACGATGGGGCGGCCGTCGATCTCTACCCCCTGCTTCTCCAAGGCTTTCTCGGCATCGGCCTCGCTTTTAAATTCGATGTAGGCGATCCTGGAAGGCAAGCGTTAGTTACAGCTTTTAGCTGAGGTTTGCTTGGGGAAGCCGTGTTTTAAACAAGCCACTTAAAGCTGCCCGTACGGGTAGTCCTCGAATTACGACAAGGTCAGGCCGAAAATTTCTGTGGCTAAGCGAGACCTTTGTTAAGGGAAGTTTGCGCCCCTTTGTGACCTTCCTTGGCAGAGTTGTTAAGTGGATCACTTAACGCTGATACGTTAGTAACATGGCTGTTAAGTGAAAATGGCTTCCCCCACTAACTTTGCTGGTCAAAAGGTCGTAAAAGGGGATCAAATGACTTTGGGACACAGTAATGGACCTAAGTTTCTCAACCTGGACAACTTTTAAGACATGTGGACTTCAACTCCCAGAATTCCCCAGCCAGCTAAGCTGGCTGGGGAATTCTGGGAGTTGAAGTCCACATGTCTTAAAAGCTTTATATACGGTATTTGTTCGTTTTATGAAACTTATTTGCCACCCATCTCATCGAAAGGAAATTCTTTTTAAGTCGCCTCTGCAAATATATACAGAGAAATACAGATAGTCCTTGACTTATGCCGAGCCCTGGGGAACACTGGAACCGTCATAAATACCGGTCAGTTGCCAAGTGTTTGAATTTTGGTCATGTGATCGTTGGGGACGCTAGAAAGGTTATCAGTGTGAAAAACAGGGAGAGGTCACTTTTTTCAGCGTCATCGTTCACTTTGAACGGTCGCTAAATGAACTGTTAGAAGTCAAGGATTACCTGTATTTCTAGCTAGCTTCCTAGAGAAGCTGTCAATCATGCTGTCACTTCAGACTTGGCATATTAAGCTAATAGTTAGACATCAGACTAAAAAATCCCCCTAAAAGGGCTAATAATAAAAAAACCAGTAAAACCGGATCTATAATTATATATCTTGTGAATAAGATAAGAATACTTAGTTACATAAAATTTTACAATTGAATATTATGTGTCAAAGAACGTAAAGGATTTGGTGCGTTTTGACTGATGTATAAAAATAGTATGCTCACGGTCATTATGATGTGTTTGTTCTATGTAATTGTATTACTGTTATTTATATGCTCTAGGCCAGGGGTAGGCAACCTTGGCTCTTTTATGACTGGTGGACTTCAACTCCCAGAATTCCTCAGCCAGCATGGGGGAACTATGGCCCCTTCATGACTCGTGGAGTTCAACTCCCAGAATTCCTCAGCCAGCATGGGGGAACTATGGCCCCTTCATGACTCGTGGACTTCAACTCCCAGAATTCCTCAGCCAGCATGGGGGAACTATGGCCCCTTCATGACTCGTGGACTTCAACTCCCAGAATTCCTGAGCCAGCATGGCTCAGCTTGGAAACCTCTCCCTTTCCCCTCAGCATGGCTGGCTCGGGAATTCTGGGAGTTGAAGTCCACGAGTCATAAAAGAGCCAAGGTTGCCTACCCCTGCTCTAGGCCATATGCTAAATAAATACATTAAATGTTTATTTTGGTACAATTTGCTAGGTGGCACTGTTTTATCTTCTAGCTTGTGTTTGCAAGTTAGTCTTTAGAATGGACCCAGGAGCTCCAAAATAATTACATCTACATGGAGACTTCAAAAACAAAGACTTTCCCCATTAAATGGATGGGATTACAACGGCGGAATGCCTTTCAGCGGTTTAAAAAGGAAAGCGGCACCAACCTTGTTACAAAGAAATAAAAAATATATATCGGTCTTCTGAAGAGTAACGTACCCTTTGCTATTCCCATCCTTGGACACCAGCCTGACTTCGACGGCGTCCTCAAATACGCCATGCAGTTCATCCTGGGTGACGCTGTAAGCCAAGTTCTTCACAAAAATGGTCCTGGCTTCTCTCTCTGGGAGAAAAAAAAAGGGTGTGTAATGTTATAATGCGATAAAGGAAAACGGCAAAAGTAAGTGTGCCGACCGGTTGGCCAATTAGTTTTGGCGGTGAATAATTTTATTTTTGGACCGGTGTTTTTTTTATTTATTTATGTCTTGAAGTCGACTTTGTGGGTACCTATTAGGGACGACAGAGACGGACCCAAGAAGTGCCGAGTCTTCGATAGTCAATAGTCATCGCTGGGCTGGAAAGATAAATTTTCCAGCCTGGTGCATACATTTTCCTGTTCTTTTGAGAGCTGAATTTCAACTCTGACCTGGTACACAAGGGAAGGAACTTTGGTGGAGTATTTCATGCTTAACTAGTCTTGCGTGTGTCTCTGTTGTACACGCACCCTTGAGTCAATATTTTGACTCCTAGCAACTGCCTGGATAGCTCCTGACGAGGTTTTTCAGAAGAGGTTGCCCTTGCCTACTCCTTCCTAGGTGATGTGGCTTAAGGTCATCCAGCTGAGTTCCTAAGGCAGGACTAGAACTCAAGTTCTCCCAGTTTCTCGCCTGGTGCCTTAATTGCCACCCCAAACAGGCTTAATTACTGCCCCGTGCCCGTGTTGTATATTAAAGTGCTGCCAGACAAAATACGCGAACGCGACCGTTACTCACCTTTTTTATTCTCCCAAAGGCTCTCCTTGCTCTTTGCCTTTTCTAGTTTTGTTTCCAAGCCCATCAGTTTTTTCCCATTTAATTTGAGTGCTTTATCCAGCTCGGCTTCAGTGGAGAAATCTACGTAGCCAAACTTCCTGCGTTAACAGAGGAAGAATTTTCAGTCTTGGGAAAAACAAGAATTAAGCACACAAAGGGGATGCTTTCTCAGGGCCCACTGCCATCCAAGTTCAAGCAAATTAAGGTAACAACCATTGTTTCTCGTCCTGCCCTCTGATGCTTTGGAGAATAAATTGGCACACCCCCCCCAAATACTGGAAGACTGCTATCATGTCGCCCCTATTTCTTCTTTTCTTTAGACTAGCCAAACCCAAATCCCGCAGCCGTTCTTCGTATGGAAGTTGGTCCTTCCAACTCAATGAAGTTCTTACTTGGAATTGCCAATTCTGACTTCCTGGACTTGAAGGTCCTTTTTGCCAAAGAAATCTCTGATGGCAGCCTTGAGTTCTTCGAAGTTCTTGCTGGCGTTGAGGTTACTCATGAAGAGAGAGAAGGCAGGCTCTACACAGGCAAAGGGGAGAGTAAGACATTGGGTCAATCATCCCCAGGAAAGGCTGCTTAATTAGCAGGCGGCCCTGGTGGAAAAGATTCTACTTTCAGCTTTACAGCTCGGAAATTAAAAAAAACTCCTCAGTTCCTGGCTACGTGGCCTATTTAAGACAGGGGTCTTCAAACTTGGCCCTTTGATGACTGGGGGACTTCAACTCCCAGAATTCCTCAGCCAGCCTCCATTTTGTTTGTTAGATTTAAGACAGGGGTCTTCAAACTTGGCCCTTTTAGGACTGGTGGACTTCAACTCCCAGAATTCCTCAGCCAGCCTCCATTTTGTTTGTTAGATTTAAGACAGGGGTCTTCAAACTTGGCCCTTTGATGATTGGTGGACTTCAACTCCCAGAATTCTGGGAGTTGAAGTCCACCAGTCCTAAAAGGGCCAAGTTTGAAGACCCCTAGATTTAATACATTCAATGTGCAACTTCTGGGAAGAGCAGGATAGCAATGCTGAACTACAGGTAGCCCTCGACGTACGACCACAATCGAGCTTAGAATGTATGTCGCTGAGAAATTCGTGACGTCCCATTTTACTTTACGATTCTGGCCAGAGTTCAGTGAATCACAGTGAAGCAAACCTGGCTTCCTTCGTTGACTCTGCTTGCAGGAAGGTCACAAAAGGGGATCGCATGCACTGGCGCAGCACTAGCGGCCTCGTATGCGCACCCGCCAGCGGCCCTTCGCGGCCACGGGCATGTGCAAACGGGGCTGCGGGCACTAGCGTGAGTGGGGGGGGAGAGCGCATGCACAGGCATGTGTGCATCAACCTGCTCTAAACGGTTTAGCCTGTTGGCCCCAACAACCTGGGTCCTCATTTTACCGACCTCGGGAGGAGGGAAGGCTGAGTCCACCTTGAGCTGGTGAGGATCGAACTCCTGGCAGTCAGCAGAATGAGCGTGCAATGCTGCATTCTAACTCTCTTGCTATGGGCTGGTCCTAAACCTAGAATATCTTATCACGTATGCTTGAGATTTCCAGGGAGGTTAAAAACGGGGTGACTGAAATATTTGAAGTCAAGGGATATGGAGAGAGAGGGAGAGGGAGACAGAGAGAAAGAGAGGGAGGAAGAGAGAGAGAGAGAGGGAGAGAGAGAGAGAGAGACAGAGACAGAGAGAGAGAGAGAGAGAGAAAGAGAAAGAGAGAAAGAAAGAGAGAGAGATCATTATTAGCAAGTCCGCTGTGGCTCTTCCACAGGGGGCAGTCACCTTCTGTTTTCTTCTTCTTGGCATCTGGGGTGCCTTTCTGCTTGGCCAATTCCTTCTTTCGTTTTCCAGGCATGCCTTGCAGACCTTCTGGGGAGTAAAAGGGCAAACGTGTTAACGACGACAACCACAGACACACAGGGGAAAAAAGGCCGGCGAGACAGAAGGCCCCGAAAGTAGTGCTGGATCAGGACTTGACTATCTTAAAGTTTTGCTCATATGTGATTTTGGATCACATCAGTTCAGCGAGGATTCATCATTTTTCCAGCTCTGGGGACCCAGGGTGAAAAAAGGAGACCCGGTCTCGTACCCACGGGACAGGCGGACTCACCTTCTTCCTCTTCGTCGTCGTCGTCCTCCTCGTCGTCGTCCTCTTCATCCCCTTCCTCCTCTTCCTCGGAGTCTTCCTCTTCTTCCTCAGACTCCTCCTTTCCTGGGGCTGCCTTCGCCGGGGCTGCCTTCGCTGGCACAGCCTTCTTTCCTTTGGCTGGGGTGGCTTCCATGGGCTCGTCCTCCGACTCTGTTAGGAAGCCGTGAGGAAAAGGGCCGGGCTGAGCAACTCCTGCGGCCCACCCGAGACAAACTGTCCGGAACCCCCTCCTCCCAATCCCTCCGGCATCTTCTGCCTGAATGAACCCATCCCCCCCCCTGCTGAAAACGCTCGGCTGGTCCTAGTCGACGCAAACGAGGTAAGCGGAACAACGTCCAGGCAGTCCTCGACGTACGGGCACAGCTGAGCTCAAAATTTCTGTCGCTAAGTGAGGGAGGTGTTGAGTCTTGCCCCATTTGGCCCCCTTTCCCGCCACAGCCGTTAAGCAAATCGGGCTTCCCCGTTGACTTAAGGTGGCAAAAGGCGATCGCGTGACCCCGGGGACACTGCGGCCGTCATGGCTGATGTGAGTCAAAGGCTACCTGTAGGGTCATCTACTGGCGTTCTAATATTCCCTTCCAGTTTAAAAAGAAAAATGCAGTTTTAAGAGCTACTCTTAGTAAGCTACTCTTACTTATATGTAAGGGTGTAGGTTCCTGAGCCAGCCTACCCCTGGTCTATACATATGTTGTATGTGTTTAAATGTCTGTTATGTATGTGTACACTTTGAGAGCAAGTGACTAAATTTCATTTTTAATGTGTGCCGTTGTGCCCACAGGGGGGAAAATGACAATAAAGGTTATCTAATCTATCTACCTACCCTATTTCTCTGCCCGTCTATCTATCTATCTATCTATCTATCTATCTATCTATCTATCTATCTATCTATCTATCTATCTATCTAATCTATCTACCTCTATCATTTATTGTCTATCTGCCTGTCTCTCCATCCGTCCGTCCGTCCGTCCGTATCTATCTATCCATCTATCCATCCACCTACCTACCTATCCTATTTCTGTGTCTGCCCGTCTACCTACCTACCTATTCTTTCTCCCTATCTCTGTCTACCTATCTATCTACCTATCTATCTACCTATCCATCCTATCTGTGTCTGCCCGTTTATCTATACCTATATCTGTATCTATCTATCTATGTCCGCCCGTCTACTTACCTATCTATCCACCCTATTTCTGTCTGTCTCTATCTGCCTATCTATCCATCCATCCATCCACCTACCTATCCATCCTATTTCTGTCTGTCTGTCTATCCATCCTATTTCTCTCTACCTACCTACCCATCCTATTTCTGTCTGTCTATCCATCCTATTTCTCTCTACCTACCTACCCATCCTATTTCTGTCTGTGTCTATCTATCTATCTGCCCATCCATCCATCCCTTCTTTCTTTCTTTCCATCTATCTACCCTTTTGTAATTTGATTAAGGAATGGGATCAACACATCAGATCATACAAGAGACATCACCAGATCAGTATTAAGTCCCAAAACTCGTCATCTGTGCTGATATTTTTTTTAACCTTCCTACTCACGGTAACAAGAATGTGCTATTCCTCCTCACGATAACCCCCCCTTTCATTTCCTAAGTTTAACTTGCGGAATCCGCTGTGCTTTTTCCAGCTAGTACTCAAGACTCAGGGAGCTGCGCTTCTCTTAACAGAGACGTACCATCCTCTTCGCTATCATCCTCTTCCTCTTCCTCCTCGTCCATCGGTTTCAGGATGGTGGGAGCGACAGGCTTCTTCTGAGGGGCCGGGACACCCCGCTTTTTCACTGGCACAGCAGCCTCCTCCTCAGATTCATCTGTGGCAAGCAGTTTACTTAGGTCAGTTCTTAAAATCTTAAAATCAAAAGCTTAACATTTAATAAATGGACTCTCCTGAACAAAGTTGGAGTAAGGGGGGGGAAAAAAAGGTGACCCCTATTGAGATTACTAGTACCGGAAGTCCTCGACTTACAACCATTCAAAGTTATGGCACTAAAAATATGACTTATGACTATTTTTCAGTTATGATCTTTGAAGCATTCCCCAAGATGGGATCAAAATCCAGATGCTCGGCAACTGTTCACACTTATGACCGTTGCTGCGTCCCAAGGTCACGTGATCCCCCTTTGTGACCTTGACAAGCCAAGTCACTGGGGAAGCCGGATTCGCTGAACAACGGTGGCAAGGAAGGTCGTGAAAATGGGGCAAAACTCACTTTCAACGAATGTCTCACTTAACGACAGACATTTGGGGGCTCAACGGTGGTCGTAAGCCGAGGACTACCTGGACTGTAGGGAAGATCTTTTCCAAAAGGTGTAGCTCGCAGTTTCGGGCTGCCAAATGTTAAGGAATAGCGACGTTATCATTTATTTATTTAAATTTATCGATCGCTCAAAGTGCAGGGGACTCCGGATAGGGCCGAAAACGAGACAAACCTCCCCCCGCAATTCACCTTCCTCGCTATCATCTTCTTCATCCTCGTCCTCCTCTTCGTCGTCGTCCTCTTCCTCCTCGCTTTCTTCCTTCTTGGCATTCTTCCCGTTTTTCGCTCCCTTGGCAGAGACGGGGGCCTTTTTCGCAGGCGCGGCAGCTGCTTTCTTAGCCGGGGCGGCAGCTACTGCCTTTTTCGCAGGAATTGCTGCCTTTTTGTTGGGAACAGCTGCTTTTGCTGGGACGGCTGCTGCTTTCTTAGCAGCCAGCATCTGCGAGAGAAACGCATTACGACAGGCAAGGCTATCTTGGCAGCCCACAAGACAAGGGAGTGTAAAACACAAAACTCACTAAGGAAAAAGTTTTCAGCAATTGGTTCAAGTCAAAAAGTATGACAGGAGCAGGGAAAGAGTGCTGTAGGGCGGTCATTTCGCATGGGGAACAGCTGCTATGCATAAAAACTGGAATGCTAATAAAGCAGGATGTTGAAATGAGGGGGTGCTGTCTGAGCACCTGATGTCACGTAGTTTGGGTAACAAAATGTCTGCGGGAAAACCATCAAGCTCAGAGCGCACCAAGAGCTCTCAAAACGGAATATTCTCATTTACCCGAGATGCTTTGACTTGTCACCCCTCGTTTTACAACTGCTTGGAGTTACAATGGCCACAGAATGGGGACTTTATATGGCTAGTAAAAGCCACCCCCCCAAAAAAAAAAACCCTCCACTATAAATGACCAGGCTGAACCCCCTGCCATCCAGTGACCACACTGGGCAACTCAGCTTTAGTGTTCGTTGTGATAGCTCAGCTCAAGTGTTTGTTGGGACAGTGTGGTCACGTGACATTTCACTTGGGGGGGGTGTAGTTACAGCATTTTTGTGCGTGTTCAAAGAAACAGGCTCCCCTAAAAAAAAAAAACACCAAGAAAAAAGAAAAGGAAAATTACTTCAGGCCATTTGGGGTGCCTTGATGGACGACCAGATTTCCAATCTCTGTTATGATGGCTGGTTGAGGACTATCAGCCTGCTTTTATCAGATTGTGTGCAAGTGGGGTTCAAACGTGTGTTCACGTACCAATTACAACTGTGGTATAATGTAACGTAAAATGGGTCTCAGGCGAGGATCATCTGGAACAGGGGTCTTCAAACTTGACCCTTTGATGACTCGTGGACTTCAACTCCCAGAATTCCTCAGCCAGTCATCAAAGGGCCAAGTTTGAAGACCCCTGTCTTAAATCTAACAAACAAAATGGAGGCTGGCTGAGGAATTCTGGGAGTTGAAGTCCACAAGTCATCAAAGGGCCAAGTTTGAAGACCCCTGGTCTTAAATCTAACAAACAAAATGGAGGCTGGCTGAGGAATTCTGGGAGTTGAAGTCCACGAGTCAAAGGGCCAAGTTTGAAGAGCCCTGATCTGGAAGCTCAAAGCTGAGCACTCCATCTTATTCTTTGTCCCCACAACAACCCCTCTGGTTTCAGAAGGTTGAACGGGGAGTGACAGCAAGCCTCCCAATTAACTTCCATAACTGAAGCTGGACTGGAACCCGGATCTCTGCTCCTAGCGCATCACCTTCCTCACCAAGCCGCAACATTTCTCACCTCCTCCTCCTCACTACTCTCCTCTTCTTCAGATGAATCTTCTTCATCGCTGTCATCAATTTCCTTCGGGGGAAGGGTAGTCATTTTCTTTTGTTTAGGCTGGTTTTTAACATTCTGCAAAACAAAAAAAATATGTGAGGGCTTCTTTTCCCTCACCATCTAGAATAGGCGGGTCCAGCCCGACGGGCCACATGCACCCCTGGACAGCTGCAGCCCCACAAAATTGTAAGCTTTTAACACTACATTGTTTGTATACATCAAGTATATACTTTATATGTGGCCCAAGACAATTCTTCTTGACTCAATGCCTCCCGAGCAAGCCAAAAGGTTCTTTTTCAGTGCTGTTGTGAAGTTTGAACAATTGCTGAATAAGGACTACCTGTATATGTATATCACATCATTATTTGTAAGTATTTGAAACGGCAAATGAATTTTGTTCGCAAATTAGTCTTCCATCAAAATTTCACTCTGCAGTGACTAGGTACTTTTCAAAAGCAGAGAGGTTTTATCTGTCATACTATTCTGAAGGATATTTCAAGGTTTTTAGTTGCTGGGCATCCTCATCCTTGAAATCCAAAGCACTAAAGTTATCTTTTTCAATCACACTTAAGTGCTTCATATTTCAATGATAAACGGCTGGGTGTCAGCGTGCTGAGAGCAATTTCACCAATGGCCAGTCCTATGTTTTCAATCTCTTAAGACATTTTTCTTTTTAAAAGGCACCTTTTGAAAAAAAAAACAAACCCTAGTGAAACAATCATCCTCTTCCAGGACCACATTGGCAACAGAGGGACATTCAAATATTTGCACCCCACAGCTGCTTCTGTTTGCTCTTCCACATATCTAAAAAATATCATCTGAAGCATCTGCTTAGCTATCCCAAGGTCAACACAGATTTCAACTGGTTTGCAGTTCATTTATATTTAAATAAATTGGCTTCTGTCTCTCTCATTTTGCTATCCAAGCATGGTGAAGTCTTCAGGAGTCCCAGATTTGGACGGTATCAGGGTGGTGAACAGAGATGAAAAGCCTGCATGCCAATATAATGAATTTCTCAATTAAATGAGTTGAACTCTTGTAAAGATAGATGAGGTATGTTCCACTGAGCAAATGGTGTTTATGTGATATGGGGGTGGTTAAGGAATAGCCTCCTTGGGGAGCAGTCTTGCAAGTGCTCCAACATTGGGTTTTTAATAAAATTCATCTGAGAATTTCCTGTTTGAGTGGAGGTGGGGGTGAACTAGAGGTCGTAGAAAAGCAACAAAACTGATTAGGGGGGCTAAAAAAACGTTGCAGGAATTGGGTATGTCTAGTTTAATGAAAAGGAGGAGTGTGGGTGACATATCAGCCTTCCAGTATCTCAGGGGCTGCTCTAAAGAAGAGGGAGTCAAGCTATCCTCCAAAGCACCAGAAAGCAGGAAAAGAAGCAATGGAGAAGCAAGGAGCTAAGGAGAAATTTCCTGACAGTTAGAACAATTAATCACTGGAACGACTTGCCACCAGAACTTGTGGGTGCTCCATCCCTGGAGGTTTTTGGGAACAGACTGGAAAGCCACTTGTCTGAAATGGTACAGGGCAGGGGTAGGCCACCTTGGCTCTTTTATGACTCGTGGACTTCAACTCCCAGAATTCCTGAGCCAGCCATGCTTAGGGGAAAGGGAGAAGTTTCCAAGGTGAGCCATGCTGGCTCAGGAATTCTGGGAGTTGAAGTCCACCAGTCATAAAAAGAGCCAAGGTTGCCTACCCCTGATATAGGGTCTCCTGCTGGGGCAGGGGGGTTGGACTAGAAGACCTCCCAAGGTCCCTTCCCACTCTGTAAATCGACCAGCCTGTTGTGTGGCAGAGCACACGCTTTGCCCAACCGTCAGAAAAGGCCTTTCCTGGTCAGAGATACCGAAAAACCCTTTCTCTGTTCCACAGTTTGCACCGAGCAGAGGATTCTAGGCTGGCCTACCCCGAGACCCTCGGTGCCCCCCAAGCAGTCCGTTTTATGACCACCCCCCCAGGAGGCGGCAGGCCTTGGGAGCCAGGCCGGGCCCGGCCAATCTCCCTCTCTCGGCCTCGTGGGCAGCCATCCGAGGCCGCCTGGCCTACTTAAAGAAGGCAGATTGGGGGGGGGGTCCGAGGCCCAGCCGGGGGCGATCCATAGCCGGGCCAAGCAGCCGCGGCCTGGGCCCGGCAGGTAGGCCGCACGTGGATTTCCACGAGGGAAGGGAAGCGCGGTTATTTTTTTCCCCCCTCCCCTTTCACGTGCTCCCGCCGCGCCGGTCGGAAGGAGTTGGTGTCACGTGGTCGAAGGGCGCCCGAGCGCGAGCGGAAGAAGGATTCTCGCGCGCCCGGCGTAAGGAGGTCCTTTTTTTTTTTTTTTTTTCTCCCTTTCGCTCCTCCCTCCTGCGCGCGCAAACGGAGCGACGTTCGGGCGGCGCGAGGCAGCCCGGGCGCCTAGAAACTGTCCTCCGGCAGGCAGGCGCGCGGGCGCGCTCTCTCTCTCACACACGCGCTGCCAATAACGGCGCGCGAGGGCGCCTAGAAACCGCCGAACGTTCCACCGCCGAGCGCGTGTGGGCGCCCGAGAAGCGCTTCCCAACCGCGAGGGAGGGAGGGAGAGAGAGGGGGGGGCTGCAACCGTTTCTAATGATCCTCGTCACCGCTGCTTTCTTTATAGGGATTGAGCGCGGGAGGCCTAGAAACCGCCGAGCGCGTTAAGGCCGCCTGAGTTGCCCGCCCTTGTCATCTCCCTCCCTCCCTCCTTCCTCCCCCCTCACACAAACACACACACACACACACAAACGCCATCAACAGCCTTGGCTGTTTAAAGGCGGCCTCCGCCGCCGCCCTCCTCCTCCCAGGCTAGGCCGCGCGTCCTCACCTTAGCGAGCTTCACCATAATGGCGGCGGAGTTGTCCGGATGTTCAGCTGCTGCGAAAAAAAAAAACCCACCTCACGCTCCCAGCGCCTGGCTCGAGTCTCCGCCTGAGCCGAAAAGAAGGAGGTTGAGTGAGATCTTCGCTCTTCGCCCCGCCCCGCTGGGTCGCGCGGACCAATCGGGGGCCGCGCGCCCTTACGCCCCGCCCACTCGGCAGGATGGACGGCCGCCGTTCGAGCTCTCCCGAACGGCACGCATCGAGCCAATGAGCGCCGTCCCCGCCTCGTCCTATCAGGGGCCGCGCCTCTCTCGGAGGCGGGCGGAGGAAAGGTAGCCAATGGGGAGGCGGAACGGGCGAGGCGCGGCTCTGGGATAGGCGCGCTCTCCTGGGCGGAAGCGGCGGGGTGGAGGAAGTGGGGCTGCACGTGGCGCTGGGTACCGTCCCGTCCCATGCGCTGCTCTACCTCGCTGAAACGTGCTTTAAGTGGGTTGGGGTGGGGGNAGGAGGACTCCCAAGTTGCGGGCCCTCTCTGAGGGGGCCAAAATTTCGCCCCCTATAGTCAGCGATGGCGTCAGCTGACTATGCCGAGGCGCCGGTAACCACAGCCACTCGGTCTTGGAAGGGTTGAGCCTGAGTCTGTTTCTCCCCATCCAGACCCGTACGGCCTCCAGGCAACGGGCCATCACGTCAAGGGCATCGTCAGTCAGGGTTTCCTGACTGAGCAGGTGGTTGGACTAGACAACCTCCGAGGTCCATTCCGACTCTGTTATTCGGTACTCTGAAGGGGTAACAGCTGGAGCTTTGTTAAATTATTAAATTAAATCTTCCTGAGTACTGTGGAGGGTTTCTTTGCCCTTCTGTGGGGATTTTGGTATTTGGCTCCCAGAGCAGGAAAAACAGCATAGATCCATAAACTGCATTCACACCTTGCTTATTGGGCTACATTTAGACCAGGGGTCCCCAACCCCCCAGGCTGCAGCCCATTATTGGGCCGTGGCCTATTCGAAACTGGGCCCTGCAAGTGGCAGGCTGGCATGCATGAGCGGTAGGCATGCATGCACGCACACATATGTAGGTGAACTTGTGCAAGTCGCACCAGCCCACTATTTACACAAGTTAAACTCCGTTTGTGTGCTGGCCCACTGCGTGCGCTGCCCAGTTCCCCTCTCCTCGTTTGCGAGGCCGCAAAAGTTGGGGACCGCTGATCTACACCCCACATAAAAAAATATATAATCTTGAGACTTTGTAACTTGGGTGAAATATAAAACAGTGGAAGTGATCAGCTTGCTTAGTTTTCTTGGCGCTGTGTGTCAAAACACCCAGGAGTCACAAACTAATAATACCATTCATAATAATAAACCTAAATAATTCACAATCTGAAATATGACAGATCACTGGGAAATACCTACTTGTTGGATATGCGAATAAATGCAATATTTTACCACGGATAGAAACTAGCCAGCTGGGTGGCTGGGCCAGTCCCTCTCAGCCCAACCCAGCCCAGCCTACCTCACAGGATTGTTGTTGGGAAAATAGAAGGGAGATGTGTTGAATATCTTCGCCATCTTGAATTATTTGTAAAAGTAATAAAGGTAGGATATAATAATAATAATAATAATAAAGTTGGAAGGGACCTTGGAGGTCATCAAGTCCAACCCCCTGCTCAGGCAGGAAACCCTACACCATTTCAGACAAATGGCTGTCCAGTCTCTTCTTAAAAACTTCCAGTGTTGGAGCATTCACAGCTTCTGGAGGAAGGTTGTTCCATTGGTTATTTGCTCTAACTGTCAGTTACATGTTACATGTGGACTATTTTTTAAAATATGTTTTATTGATTTTTACCATAATCACCTTAATATTTGGTAAATAGCGTGTTGTCTCGGTTTATATTTAAAAAACAACAATGAATTTCTATAATTCTATAGTCCATATCATGGCTTTGCTTGATTTTCTCTTCTTCCAGTAATATTCTTTTGCCAACCTTAAATTAATACAGTTCTTATTATTTAAATAAATGACAATTAATATAGACATTTTTCTCACGTTTCTGCAAATAATAACCACATCAATATAAAGCTTCTTTTCTAATTGATCATCTCGATTGCCTCGTCATAGATCCTGTTTACAAGATTCTTATTTAAATTTGTTTTCCTCACAATATTCAAAACATTCTGACTGGTTAAGATTTTCTCAGAATTGATTACACTTAAGTATTTAAGTCTTTTTTCTCACACGAGACATCCCAACACTTTTTACATTTCTCATATCTTAAAAAAAAAAGAGAAAACATTTCTTTTGTATATAAACCATCCCAACATTTTTATATTTCTCATGTCAAAAAACAAAACACAAATGAAAAAAAGAAAGAAAAAAATACTATGTTACTTGAAGGGTCCATCCCTCGTAAACTAATCTTCATTTATATCCAAAATCTTTCTATTTCTTTAACCATATTCAAACGGATGTTTAATTTTTAAATATTCCCTCTGGTAAATCCTATCATCTGATTTCTTCATTCTCACTTTAGCCTTTTTTTTTTTTTTTTTGCCAAACATCTTTCCTGATCAATATACATGTGAACCATTGAGGGTCTTTGATTGCCACAGCACAAATCCAATAGATAAATAAAGTAACAGTCTGTTTAGACTGAGTGGGAGCATTCCCCCCCAAATTCGCTCATGAAATGTTCATTGCAAACCTTGAGAATTATTTTAAAAGCTGCCTGAATGCTCAATGAAACTAATTACAATTGAAAAACACGAAAACAATAAAATACGATAGACAAAAATGANGCCTCTCTCGGAGGCGGGCGGAGGAAAGGTAGCCAATGGGGAGGCGGAACGGGCGAGGCGCGGCTCTGGGATAGGCGCGCTCTCCTGGGCGGAAGCGGCGGGGTGGAGGAAGTGGGGCTGCACGTGGCGCTGGGTACCGTCCCGTCCCATGCGCTGCTCTACCTCGCTGAAACGTGCTTTAAGTGGGTTGGGGTGGGGGTGTCGTGAGAACGCAGCCCGTGTCCAAGGAGGATTCGGGTTGGGAATCGTCCAGTTCTTGGTGTGAACGAGAGGCTGCTGGAAGTCTGGCTTCTCGATTCAGGGCCTTTATGTCCTGAAATGGTCAGATAATCACGTCCCTTCTGTTGTTGATGGATCTGGCTCTTGACTTCCCTTGCGGAGCGGTCCGGTTAGGGAAGGATTGTTAGGAATGGAGGGGCCGTCACGGAGAAGAGGGGTTCGGCCTATTCTGCAGGCAGGACAAGAAGCAACGGATGGAAAAGAAGAGAATAGGAGAAAGAATAGAAGAAAGAAAACAATAGGAGAGGAGAAAGAATAGAATAGAAGGAAATTGAATAGAAAGAATGGAATAAAATAGAATAAGAATAGAATAGAAAGAATGGAATAGAATAGAATAAAAGAATAGAAGAAAGAATGGAATAGAATAAGAAAACAATAGAATGGAATAAAATAGAATAAGAAAACAATAGAAAATAGAAAGAATAGGAGAAAAAAGAATGGAATAGAATAGAATAGAAGAAAGACTGGAATAAAATAGAATAGAATAAGAAAACAATAGGAGAAAATGGAATAAAATAGAATAAGAAAACAATAGAAAATAGAAGAAAGAATAGAATAGGAGAAAAAGAATGGAATAGAATAGGAGAAAGAATAGAAAGAATAAAATAGAAGAAAGAAAAGAATAGAATAGAGGAAAGAATAGGAGAAAAAATAGAAGAAACAATAGGATGGAATAGAATAGAATAATAACTTTATTGTCACTTTGAATGTACACTAATTGGCATACATTAAAATGAAATTTCGTTGCATACAGCTCTCAGGATTATCGAAGGGAGATCCAACCTGGAAATAAGGAAAAACATTCCTGACAGGACAATTCACCATTGGAATGACTTGTGGCTGCTCCAACACTGGAGGTTTGTTTTTTTTTAAGAGACTGGACAGCCACTTGTCTGAAATGATACAGGGTTTCCTGACTGAGCAGGTGGTTGGACTAGAAGACCTCCGAGGTCCCTTCCGACTCTGTTATTCGGTACTCTGAAGGGGTAACAGCTGGAGCTTTGTTAAATTATTAAATTAAATTTAAATCTTCCTGAGTATTGTGGAGGGTTTCTTTGCCCTTCTGTGGGGATTTTGGTATTTGGCTCCCAGAGCAGGAAAAACAGCATAGATCCATAAACTGCATTCACACCTTGCTTATTGGGCTACATTTAGACCAGGGGTCCCCAACCCCCCAGGCTGCAGCCCATTATTGGGCCGTGGCCTATTCGAAACTGGGCCCTGCAAGTGGCAGGCTGGCATGCATGAGCGGTAGGCATGCACGCACGCACACATATGTAGGTGAACTTGTGCAAGTCGCATCGGCCCACTATTTACACAAGTTAAACTCCGTTTGTGTGCTGGCCCACTGCGTGCACTGCCCAGTTCCCCTCTCCTCCTTTGCGAGGCTGCAAAAGTTGGGGACCGCTGATCTACACCCCACATAAAAAAATATATAATCTTGAGACTTTGTAACTTGGGCGAAATATAAAACAGTGGAAGTGATCAGCTTGCTTAGATTCGCATCTTTCAGGGTTTTCTTGGCGCTGTGTGTCAAAACACCCAGGAGTCACAAACTAATAATACCATTCATAATAATAAACCTAAATAATTCACAATCTGAAATATGACAGATCACTGGGAAATACCTACTTGTTGGATATGCGAATAAATGCAATATTTTACCACAGATAGAAACTAGCCAGCTGGGTGACTGGTCCAGTCCATCTCAGCCCAATCCAGCCCAGGATTGTTGTTGGGAAAATAGAAGGGAGATGTGTTGAATATCTTCGCCATCTTGAATTATTTGTAAAAATAATAAAGGTAGGATATAATAATAATAATAAAGTTGGAAGGGACCTTGGAGGTCATCAAGTCCAACCCCCTGCTCAGGCAAGAACCCTACACCATTTCAGACAAATGGCTGTCCAGTCTCTTCTTAAAAACTTCCAGTGTTGGAGCATTCACCGCTTCTGGAGGCAGGTTGTTCCACTGGTTAATTGTTCTCACTGTCAGTTACATGTTACATGTGGACTATTTTTTAAAATATGTTTTATTGATTTTTAACATAATCACCTTAATATTTGGTAAATAGCGTGTCGTCTCGGTTTATATTTAAAAAACAATGAATTTCTATAATTCTATAGTCCATATCATGGCTTTGCTTGATTTTCTCTTCTTCCAATAATATTCTTTTGCCAACCTTAAATTAATACAATTCTTATTATTTAAATAAATGACAATTAATATAGACATTTTTCTCACGTTTCTGCAAATAATAACCACATCAATATAAAGCTTCTTTTCTAATTGATCATCTCGATTGCCTCGTCATAGATCCTGTTTACAAGATTCTTATTTAAATTTGTTTTCCTCACAATATTCAAAACATTCTGACTGGTTAAGATTTTCTCAGAATTGATTACACTTAAGTATTTAAGTCTTTTTTCTCACACGAGACATCCCAACACTTTTTACATTTCTCATATCTTAAAAAAAAAAACCAGAGAAAACATTTCTTTTGTATATAAACCATCCCAACATTTTTATATTTCTCATGTCAAAAAACAAAACACAAATGAAAAAAAGAAAGAAAAAAATACTATGTTACTTGAAAGGTCCATCCCTCGTAAACTAATCTTCATTTATATCCAAAATCTTTCTATTTCTTTAACCATATTCAAACGGATGTTTAATTTTTAAATATTCCCTCTGGTAAATCCTATCATCTGATTTCTTCATTCTCACTTTAGCCTTTTTTTTTTTTTTTGCCAAACATCTTTCCTGATCAATATACATGTGAACCATTGAGAGGTTTTGATTGCCACAGCACAAATCCAATAGATAAATAAAGTAACAGTCTGTTTAGACTGAGTGGGAGCATTCCCCCCCAAATTCGCTCATGAAATGTTCATTGCAAACCTTGAGAATTATTTTAAAAGCTGCCTGAATGCTCAATGAAACTAATTACAATTGAAAAACACGAAAACAATAAAATACGATAGACAAAAATGA
>NW_015387136.1:181544-184875 GCF_001527695.2 Protobothrops mucrosquamatus
TTTGATTGCCACAGCACAAATCCAATAGATAAATAAAGTAACAGTCTGTTTAGACTGAGTGGGAGCATTCCCCCCCAAATTCGCTCATGAAATGTTCATTGCAAACCTTGAGAATTATTTTAAAAGCTGCCTGAATGCTCAATGAAACTAATTACAATTGAAAAACACGAAAACAATAAAATACGATAGACAAAAATGAAGTGTAAAGTTGGGAAGAATGGTAAACAATTGGACAGAGTCAAAAGGAAGCAAACGCACAATACAAAGGGCGTTTCACTTGCCATTGACCTGGGCTAGGGGTAGGCAACCTTGGCTCTTTTATGACTCGTGGACTTCAACTCCCAGAATTCCAGAGCCAGCATGGCTCAGCTTGGAAACCTCTCCTTTTCCCTCAGCATGGCTGGATCAGGAATTCTGGGAGTTGAAGTCCACGAGTCATAAAAGAGCCAAGGTTGCCTACCCCTGGTCTAGGGCCTAGGCCACTGTTTCTCAATCTTGGCAGCTTGAAGATGTGTGGACTTCAACTCCCAGAATTCCTCAGCATGGAGGGAACTATGGCCCCTTCATGACTTGCAGACTTCAACTCCCAGAATTCTTGAGCCAGCACGGGAGAACTATGGCCCCTTCATGACTCGTGGACTTCAACTCCCAGAATTCCTGAACCAGCATGGGGGAACTATGGCCCCTTCGTGACTCGTGGACTTCAACTCCCAGAATTCCTGAGCCAGCATGGCTCAGCTTGGAAACCTCTCCCTTTCCCCTCAGCATGGCTGGCTCAGGAATTCTGGGAGTTGAAGTCCACCAGTTATAAAAGAGCCAAAGTTGCCTACCCCTGAGCCCTGGGCAAAGACGGGGTCTTTAAAGCCCTCTGAAATATCAACGGGGGTGGAGGGGATTGAATCTTTAAGTGTTGTGTGTAACTGGAGTACAGGTAGTCCTCAGCTTATGACCACAACTGAGTCCAGAATTTCCGTCGCTAAGTGAGACATTTATTAAGCGGGTTTCGCTCCATTTTACGACCTTCCTTGCCATAATTATTAAGCAAATCACTGCAGTTGTTAGTTACACGGTTGTGTAAGTGAACCTGGCTTCCGCGTGGACTTAGCTTGTCAGAAGGTCGCAAAAGGGGATCACGTGATCTCAGGACACTGCGACCGACATAAATACGAGTCAGTTGCCAAGCCTCTGAATTTGGATCATGTGACCCTGGGGATGCTGCAGTGGTCATAAGTATGAAAAACGGTCCCAAGTCACTTTTTTTTTATTGCCGTTGTAACTTTGAACAGTCACTAAATGACCTGTTGTAAGTCTAGGATTAACCTGTAAAGGATTCCAGTTAATTCGGTCCCCTTAATCTTTTAGTATAATTGAAACTCCCATCTTCTCTGAAGACCTTCAGATTTTGTGACTCAGTATATGTAACCTGGAGTAAGGTACACCAGCTTTTAGACCTGGTGTAGAAGGGCACTTCTGCCTTCCTTCAAATTCCTGCCAAAAAGGTACTATGTTTTAAGAGAATATTTGGAATATTCCTGAGGGAATCCTCTAGGTAGGACGGGGGTCTCCAAACTTGATAACGTTTAAGATTGGTGGACTTCAAACTCCCAGAGGAAGTTCAGCAACCTGGAATTAAGGAGAAACATCCTGACAGGACAATTAACCAGTGGAACAGCCTGCCACCAGAAATCGTGGGCGCTCCATCACTGGAGATTTTTAAGAAGAGACTGGACAATCACCTGTCTGAGATGGACTTCAACTCCCAGAATTCCTGAGCCAGCATGGGGGAAACTATGGCCCCTTCATGACTCGTGGACTTCAACTCCCAGCATTCCTGAGCCAGCATGGCTCAGCATGGAAACCTCTCCCTTTCCCCTCAGCATGGCTGGCTCAGGAATTCTGGGAGTTGAAGTCCACGAGTCATAAAAGGGCCAAGGTTGCCTACCCCTAGCCGAGAATGACAACTGTGCTAAGGGCAGGTTTAAAATATGGTAGGTGATCATCTCAGGGGTCTTCAAACTTGGCAACTTTAAGACTCGTGGACTTCAACTCCCAGAATTCCTGAGCCAACATGGCTCAGCTTGGAAACCTTTCCCTTTCCCCTCAGCATGGCTGGCTCAGGAATTCTGGGAGTTGAAGTCCACAAGTCATGAAGAGGGCCATAGTTTCCCCACGCTGTCTGAGAAATTCTGGGAGTTGAAGTCCGCAAATCATGAAGGGGCCATAGTTACCCCACGCTGGCTGAGGAATTCTGGGAGTTGAAGTCCACGAGTCATAAAAGAGCCAAGGTTGCCTACCCCTGGTATAGGTTCTCCTGCTTGAGCAGGGGGCTGGACTAGAAGACCTCCAAGCCCCCTTCCAGCTCTATTCTATTCTGTCAAAAGAAACGGAGATGCTCTCCCTTTATTTCAGCCATTTTCTTCTTGGTCCCTCTGCCGTCTCTCCCATCTTTGCACAGGAACTGAGACAGCCCGGGACGTGTCTGTTGCAAATGCCCAGCATAAAATGAGCAACATTTGCTGCAGCATCATAAATGCCAGCTAGGAAACAAACAGAAATCCCCAAATGAGTGATTGTAAAAATACCAACCCCCTTTTTCAGGCAAATGAAGAGTTTTTTTTCCCCCACCCACGTGCTCCTCAGAGGGAAGTCACTATGCAGATTTTTTATTATTATTATTTTTTAAAAGAATTTTAGGTTGAAGTGATATTTATTATGGTCTTCATGCATCCTAAAGTCCTGGGGGGGGGGGGAGAGAAATCAGGAGGGGTCTGGTAGCGGTTTTTTCTGATCCACACATTTTTTTATGCAAAGGTAAGTTTCCACCCGCTGTTGTGCGACTGAGGAAGCTGCGGTACCTCTCTGTGACGGTTCCAGGAAACTCATGAAAATGGAGTCTCTTGACAGTGGCTGATTTAGTCCCCTGGTTTGAGACGGACGAAAAGAGCAGCCTTTCCTGCTCCAGTGGTTTCCAGATGTGGGACTACTACAGCTTGCAGAACCACTGACACAGGAACTGATGGGCAGGGCTTAGTATGCCCACATGGTTTAGGGTTTCCTGCCTGAGCGGGGGGTTGGACTAGATGACCTCCAGAATTTTGATCACATGACCACCGAGATGCTGCAACGGTTATAAGTGTGAAAAATGGTCATAAGTCACTTCTTCCACTGCTATTGTAACTGCGGTCACTAAACAAATGGTGATTGGCCCAAAGTCACCCAGCCGGCTTTCCTGCCTAAGGCGGGACTAGAACTCACCGTCTCCTGGTGATTGGCCCAAAGTCACCCAGCCGGCTGTCATGCCTAAGGCGGGACTAGAACTCACCGTTCCTGG
>NW_015387136.1:185146-197646 GCF_001527695.2 Protobothrops mucrosquamatus
CCCAGCCGGCTGTCATGCCTAAGGCGGGACTAGAACTCACCGTCTCCTAGTGATTGGCCCAAAGCCACCCAGCCAGCTGTTGTGCCTAAGGCAGGACTAGAACTCCCCGTCTCCTGATTTCTAGCCCGGTGTCTTAATCACTGTACTCTCCATCTCTGCTAATCAATTAATTACCATTATATGACATATAATACAATTATACGCTATTCTATAATTAATAATGGTACGTTCAATATATCTACGGTATATTATATGAACATAAATGAATGTAATAAAATATAATTAACTACGTACTTAATTAAAACTCTCTCACCTTGGCTAGTTAATAACGGCAAGCTGAAGAATTTAGAGTCCGAGTTGGTCGAAAATGAAAATAACGACTTGGTTGTAGTTTAAAAAACAAGGATGCTGGGAACGAAGGGGCTAGATTCGTTTTTCTTGTACCGTCTCTCTTTTCTTTCTCTTTTTTGCACTCTTAGAAATATTTTTTTCTTTTTGCCTTTTGTCCTTTTGGTTTTATTTGTGGCATAGAACTCTTAATAAAGTGATTGCGAAAAGAGGCAAGGGGTGGGCCTTCTCTTTTGTAACACCTGCAATCCGACTCTGATAATCTTCAGAAAGTCCTTGAAAATCTAACTGTCCTCCCCACCCCCAGGCCGAGAGATAGGACGGTGGTGGAGTTTGACTTGATTAAATGTCCTTCCAGATGCAGGGAACCTTCTGGGTATTTTAACCTTGTAAACTATCTGTAAGCCACCTGGGAAATGCCAAGGAAATCATCAAAACAATTAAAAAAAACGAGAGCTAGAATATTTCGGAGCTGTGATGCGACACCCAGAAAAATACGGCCTGCTCCATTTAATCCTCCAGGGAAAGATTGAAGGCAAACGAGGTCCAGGCAGAAGAAGAACATGGTGGCTTCAAAATCTAAGAGATTGGTTTGGACAAAACTCAGCAGCACTTTTTCGTGCGGCTGCTGATAAAAACAGGATCGCCAACCTCCGATAACGGATAAGGCACAAGAAGCAGCAGCAGCAGCTGTCTGGAGTCTTATGGAGTTGAACGAAGGAGAGACGATAATGAAAAAAATAAATAAAACAGTTGTACCCTTTTCTTCTGTCAGCTGAGCCAGAAGTGGAAACGGACAGATTTCTTATCAAAATTGCATAGTTTAAAAAAACAAAAATAAAGCAAAGACGGTTGCATCCATCAACCTGGGGAAGGAAAATAGAAATTCCGATTTTCACCGTTCTGTTCGTAAACTCTCTTTGTGCCTGCTGGCTGGGGGATTCTGGGAGGTGAAGTCCACACGTGTTCCAAATTGCTAAGCTGGAAAAAAGTATGTTCCTCCCAAATTCCAAAAGATTGAGCGGCAGCTTTTAAACACAGGCCAAGTTTTATCCTCAGATTGGTTGTATGTGGTGATTTAGTCCCTTCCTTCCTTCCTTCCTTCCTTCCTTCCTTCCTTCCTTCCTTCCTTCCTTCCTTCCTTCCTTCCTTCCTTCCTTCCTTCCTTCCTTCCTTCCTCACTGTGCAAATATGACTGAACCATTTTTGTGTGTGGCCTCCGCTAGGGGGCAGCACAAAGCTACTTTTACCTTCTGTTCCTTTTTTTTAACCCAGATTTGGAAGGTGATGAAAAGCAGGCACAAAAACTATTTTCTTTAGTTTTTGAGAGGGGGGGAGAGAGAGAGAGGAGAGAGAGAGAAGAGAGAGGGGGGGAAGAGAGAGAAAGAAGAGAGGAGAGAGAGAGGGAGAGAAAGAGGGAGAGAGAGAGAAGAGAGAAAGAAGAGAGAAGAGAGGGGAGAGAGAAAGAAAAGAGAGAAGAGAGAGTGGGAGAGGGGGGAGAGAGAAAGGTGAGAGAGAAGAGAGAAAAAAGAGAGGAGAGAGAGGGAAAGAGGGAGAAAGGGAAGAGAGAGAAGAGAAAAGAGGGGAGAGAGAGAAAGAAGAGAGAAGAGAGAAAGAAGAGAGAGAGAGAAGAGAGAGAAGAGAGAGGGGAGAGAGAGAAAGAAAAGAGAGAAGAGAGACAGAAGAGAGAAGAGAGGGGGAGAGGGGGGAGAGAGAAAAGAGAGAGAGAAGAGAGAGGAGAGAGAGAGAAAGAAGAAAGAAGAAAGAAGAGAGAGAGAAGAGAGAAAGGAGAGAGGAAAGGAGAGAGAAGAGAGAGGGGGAGAGGGGAGAGAGGGAGAGACAGAAGAGAGAGAGAAGAGAGAAGAGAGAGGGAGAGGGGGAGAGAGAGAAAGAAGAGAGAGAGAGAAGAGAAAGAAGAGAGGAGAGAGAGGGAGAGAGAGAGGGAGAGAAAGAGAAGAGAGAAAGAAGAGGAGAGAGAGAGAAAGAAGAGAGAAGAGAGAGAGAAGAGAGGAGAGAGAAAGAAGAGAGAGAAGAGAGAGGAGAGAGAAAGGAGAGAGAAGAGAGAGGGGAAAGAGAAGAGAGAGACAGAAGAGAGAAGAGAGGGGGAGAGGGGGAGAGAGAGACAGAAGAGAGAGAGAAGAGAGAGAGAAGAGCGAGGGGAAGAGGGAGAGAGAGAGAGAGTGCAGAGTTTTTAAATCAGGCAAACAAAAATTAATTGAATTGGCATAAAACCATTTTTTTTTAATGGCACAGCAGGAAGGCTGAAGCACGCGATGCAGAATAATGGAATAAATACTCTCACCCGTTAGGCGTATCTGTCCAATGCAGTGCAATGCAAGAGGGGGAAGAATGTGCAATTCCTTGCAGAACAGAAAATCCTAACTATGGTTAGTCCTCGACTTACGACAGTTCATTTAGGGACCGTCCAAAGTTACAATGGCACTGAAAAGCGACTTATGACCGTTTTTCATGCTTAATGACCGTTGCAGCATCCAATTCATAAAAATAAGAAACATCAATCTTTATAACGCGACATTCCCTCATCTCCGCCAGTCCAGCCCTGGTCAAAATGAACAGGTAAAAATTAGCAGCCTTAAATTCGATTTAATTCCATCCCCGTTAAATTTAATGGCTGGGCCCTGTGATTCCTCTCTGGTCGAGTATTTAATCTTTATTTTCCTTCTGCTTCTCTAATGATAGCTTCAGGAAGTCCCTGGAAGCCTCTGGCTAAACTACCTCTGGCCGATTCCCCCCAAAATTGCAAACGGGAGATTTGAAGATTTAAATCTCCCTTCTGCAATTGGAATGGCTTGAATTTGGAATTTGTAATGGTGAAGACGGGTAAAGGTGCGAGATTTGCTCCTGCGTGTTTCATGGCGATTGAGGTCCATTGGAAGTGGGATTGTCAGAGCTTTAAGCTCGGTGGGAGCCCTTTGACACGCTAGGCTCCTGAGCATAAGCAGAGGGCAGAAAAGAACGCCGAGCAAGTAACAAGAAGCCCCGTTACAGGTCATCTTCGACTTACAACGGTTGGTTTAATGACCGTTCAAAGGTACAAGAACATACTGCATCCAGTTTTGGTCACCACGATGTAAAAAAGATGCTGAGACTCTAGAAAGAGTACAGAGAAGAGCAACAAAGATGATGAGGGGACTGGAGGCTAAAACATACAAGGAACGGTTGCTGGAATTGAGGATGTCTAGTTTAACGAAGAGAAGGACGAGGGGGGACATGATAGCAGCCTTCCAATCTCTCAGGGGCTGCCCCAAAGAAGAGGGAGTCAAGCTATTCTTCAAAGCACCTGAAGGCAGGACAAGAAGCAACGGATGGAAACTCATCAAGGAGAGAAGCAACCTAGAACTAAGGAGAAACTTCCTGACAGTTAGAACAATTAACCAGTGGAACCACCTGCCTCCAGAAGCGGTGAATGCTCCAACACTGGAAGTTTTTAAGAAGAAACTGGACAGCCCTTTGTCCGAAATGGTATAGGGTTTCCTGCCTGAGCAGGGGGTTGGACTAGATGACCTCCAAGGTCCCTTCCAACTTTATCATCATCATTATTATTATAACACTGTAAAAAGAAACTTAAGATTGTTTTTCATATTTTACAACCATTGCAGCATCCTCCGTGATCACGGGATCAAAATTCAGAGGCTTGGCAACTGACATGTACTTATGACGGCTGCAGTGTCGCTTGGGGTCACGTGATCCCCTTTTGCGAACTTTCTGCCAAGCAAAGTCAATGGGGAAGTTGGATTCACTTAACAGCTTAGCTCTGCAGTGATTCACTTAACAACATTGGCAAGAAAGGTTGTAAAACGGGGCAAAACTAACCGCTGTCTCCTTTAGCCACAGAAATTTTGAGCTCAGTTGAAGTCGTAAGTGGAGGACTTCCTGTGTTGAAGGTTTATTTTGAATCCTTCAACCAAACTTAAATGTTTGGTTGAAGGTATGTACATCCTTAGGGTAACTTTTCTGAATTTGCAATAAAATTGGAGCAAATCCAATTTGTTATTTGTATCAACAAATATTTCTATGGACCGTTCAAACAATGTGGTTTTGTTTACTCCTTGAATTCTCTCTGAAACACCTGGGGTAATTTTTTCTCACGACATGTCTTTAATAACAGACGCGAGCCAGATTTTAAAAGATCTGGGCATTGCTAGGAAATATTCAGAAATCTACAGAGAGGAAATAAAGGTTGTAAAAGTCAATAAAAACCCATGATTGGTAAATGTTTTAAGAGAGAAATTTGCAATAATTCCTTTAGAGATTTTAAACTAACTGGCAAGTTAGTGATAAAAAATTGGAGGGCTGTGTTTTTTTTATCCCTTCCGCAGCAAACGCAGGGAATTAGATTTTTCCTGCTTTTCAATTATACCACTGTGGATAGGTATCTTTAACTTCTGTTTTCAGTTGAAATCAAAATGAAATTGAACATGTACTACGGTGGGCAATGCCAGAGAGTTATTATCCGAAAGCTTTAAAATCCCGTCAAGCAAGAACTAGATTCAAACTATAATCCGAATGTCATCGAACGCCAGAATTAAAAGCAGGTAGGCAGATTCAGATGTAACTGGGAAAGATATTAACATTTTACTCTTACGTTCACGTGAAACTGACTCTTTGAAATAACGCTTAATTTAAAATACAGGTGGTCCTCGACTTACGACCACAATTGATGGCGGTGAGTTCTAGTCCCGCCTTAGGCGGGACAGTTGGGTGGGTGATTTTGGTCCAACCACCAGGAGACTGGGAGTTCTAGTCCCACCTTAGGCATGAGAGGCGGCTGAGTGACTTTGGGCCAACCACCAGGAGACGGTGAATTCTAGTCCTGCCTTAGACACAAAAGCTGGCTGGGTGACTTTGGGCCAATCACCAGGAGATGGTGAGTTCTAGTCCCGCCTTAGGCATGACAGCCGGCTGGGGGACTTTGGGCCAATCACCAGGAGACGGTGAGTTCTAGTCCCGCCTTAGGCACGAAAACCAGCTGAGTTACTTTGGACCAATCACCAGGAGACGGTGAGTTCTAGTTCCGCCTTAGGCACAGAAGCTGGCTGGGTGACTTTGGCCCAACCACCAGGAGACTGGGCATTCTAGTCCCGCCTTAGGCACAAAAGCTGGCTGGCTGATTTTGGGCCAATCACCAGGAGACGGGGAGTTCTAGTCCCGCCTTAGGCACGAAAACCAGCTGAGTTACTTTGGACCCATCACCAGGAGACGGGGAGTTCTAGTCCCGCCTTAGGTACAAAAGCTGGCTGGGTGATTTGGGGGCCAATCACCAGTCACGTGACCAAAATTTGGGCGGCTGGCAGCCAGCATCTATTTAGAACGGTTGCCGTTTCCTGTTGTCACATGATCGCCATTTGTGACGTGGCCATCGAGCAAGCAAAATCAACGAGGGAAGCCAGATCCGCTGAACGACCGCCTGATTCACTTAACAACCACGTTCGCTTTAAAACCGGAATATCAAAGGTTGTCCAATTGGATGCAACTTACTCGGCAGCCATCTTGCTTAGCAATAGAAAACCTGTTCCCAATGTTGCTTGTGTATTCATTGAACGCACAAAAAAGGAGGCCCAAAGATGCTTTTTCAGGAGGCAAATGGACTTTCTTGTTTTTCCTTTGAAGACGTTTCGCTTCTCATCCCAGAAGCTTCTTCAGTTCTGACTGGATGGTGGGGAATGGAAGGATTTATACTCCTTACAGACCGCTGGTCATTTGCCTTCTTTCAGAGAGTCGTTGAGGCCACTTGGAGGCTTAGCTGTGTCCTCAGGGTCACCTGAGTGGTGCAAATGGGTGTGGAGCCTTCTTGGAACCGCTGAAAGGACTCTGTTGTAGACTGGAGATAGATGGTGTCATATCCCTCCCCTCTGTTGAGAGAGGGCTGTTCAGTTTTGACCTAGATGACCTCCAGGTGGCCTCAACAACTCTCTAAAAGGATGCAAATGACCAGCTCTCTGTGAGGAGTATAAATCCTTCCATTCCCCACCCTCCAGTCAGAGCTGAAGAAGCTTCTGGGAGGAGAAGTGAAACATCTTCAAAGGAAAAACAAGAAAGTCCAGTTGCCTCGTGAAAAAGCACCTTTGGGACAAACCACAACCTGGATGACTTGAGAATCTCCCCACACACAAAGAAGGAGGTAAACCTTTGGACCCACAACTTTGGAGAAGACCCTAAGATTGAGAAAAAGGCCATCAGAAGATGGCTAGATGCCACCCCTGATGGCCAGTGATGCGCTTAGGGGTAGCCCTCGACGTACAATGTTCTGTTTAGTGACCGTTAGAAGATTCAACAGCACTGGAGAAAGTAGGACCGTTTTCCACACGTACGACCGTTTGCAGCATCTCCTCGTGGTCACGAGATCAAAATTCAGACCCGTGACAACTGACTCATATTTTTTCCCCCATATATTTTACTGATTTTTTTAAAACATAAATCACTCAATAGTTGGTAAACAGTATGTTTGCTGGCTTTACATTTGTAAACAAAAATAATTAAGAATTGGTTTCTATAATCCATAATCCACATAGTACATTTGGTTGATTTCCCCTTTCCTCAAAAATGTCTTCTTTGCAAACCTTGAAATAATACAGTTCTTATTATTTTGATAAACAACAGTTACATATGTGATTTCCCCCCAACATTGCTAGAAATAAAAATCACATCAATATAACGTTTCTTTTCTATCTAATCATTCCGGCTGCCTCATCTTATATCCTGTTACGGTCCTTATTTAGATTTGTTCAAAGTATTCTTGCTGGTTAAGATTTTCTCAACAGATAATTACACTTAAAGATTTAAATCCATTTTTCCCATGTAAACCATCTCCACACTTTTACACTTCTGAAAGAATAGGTAAAAAACAGTAAAGGATAAGATAAGATAAGATAAGATAAGATAAGATAAGATAAGATAAGATAAGATAAGATAGAAACTGGACAGCCATTTGTCCAAAATGGTATAGGGTTTCCTGCCTGAGCAGGGGGTTGGACTAGATGACCTCCAAGGTCCCTTCCAACTTTATCATTATTATTATCATTATTAGATAAGATAAGATAAGATAAGATATAAGATAAGGTGAGGTGATGAGATGAGATAAGATAAGATAAGATAACCTTTATTGTCATTTTTTTACTGTGGGCACAACGGCACACATCAAAAATGAAATTTAGTTGCCCGCTCTCAAAGTGAAACACATACATGACGCATACCTAAACATACTATGAACAACATATGTATAGACCTACACCCCTACATATACGTAGCAAATAAATATTAAATACTGTCCATCTTGAGTAAAGAGTAAAGAAACATAAAAAGTAAAATGCTACTTAAAATATATTCCTCCTAAACTAACATATATTCATTCCCAAATTTCTTATTCTTTTTGACCATGATTAAAAATATATTTGACTCATATTTATGACGGTCGCTGTGTCCCGGACTCACGTGATCATCACTGACGACCTTCTAATGAGTAAAGTCAATTAAGCCCTTAAACAGCGGTGTTCCTGACTTAACAACTGCGGTGATTCCCTTAACAGCGGTGGCAGGAACGGTCGTAAAACAGGGCAAAACCCACCTAACAACTGTCTCGCTTAGCGATGGAAATTGGGGGCTCAGATGTGGTCGTCAACCGAGGACTATCTGTCCCGACATTTTAGGTGAAATAGGATCCATGCCGTGGAGAACTCGCTTCCCGGAAACCTGAAGAAACTGAACGGAGAGATGGAAAATATTCTTCCTGCCGTGCGGCAGTTCTAAAACATACCCAAATTACTCTAAATGCACCCATCCATAGAGAAATAATATGCCAACAATCACGGCTCACAAACCACAATTACAAGAGATTCGGGCTGCCGAGTCGTAAACCAGGAAGCCGGAAATGTTATGCTTTTGACATTGAAGTTTTTTTTTTTTTAAAAAAAGCAAATTCAAAAACGCTTTATGAAAGACTCTGCCTTCCGCCCTCTCGCTGTCAGTAATTTAATTAAAGAAAAAGATAGATTCACTGAAATGTGATGTTTCTATTTATCCAGCAGAGGGAAAGCAAAGCCGTGTTAAAGACCAGGAGAAGGGAGATGGCCTTGTAAATAAAGAATAGAATAGGATAGGATAGGATAGGATAGGATAGGATAGGACAGGATAATAATAATAATAATAATAATAATAATAATAATAATAATAATAATAACAACAACAACAACAACAATAACAACAACAATAATAATAATAAATTTTTTTGCAAAAGGCGGCCTTACTAGGAACTGCTTCCATCCTGCGACGATATCTGTAATACCATCAAACATCCACATCTGCCTATCCCAGGTCCTGGGAAAGGACTCGATAGGTAGACAAAATGCCAAATCCAGTCTGAACATCTGGCTGACTGTGCGATGATCCATAATTAATAATAATAATAATAATAATAATAATAATAATAATAATAATAATAATAATAATAATAATAAAGTTGGAAGGGACCTTGGAGGTCATCGAGTCCAACCCCCTGCTCAGGCAGGAAACCCTATCCCATTTCGGACAAAGGGTTGTCCAGTCTCTTCTTAAAAGCCTCCAGTGATGGAGCATTCACTGCTTCTGGAGGCAGGTTGTTCCACTGGTTAATTGTTCTCACTGTCAGGAAGTTTCTCCTTAGTTCTAGAATAGAATAGAATAGAGTAGAGTAGAGTAGAATAGAATAGAATAGAATAGAATAGAATAGAATAGAATAGAATAGAATAGAATAGAATAGAATAGAGAAAATATGCAATAGAATGGAATGGAATAGAATAGAATCTTATGATTTATGATGAATGTGTTTTCATGTTGTTTATGATCATGATTATCACCATTACTTGCATGTACACTGAGAGCTTAAGCACTGGAGACAAATTCCTTGTGTGTCCAACCACACTTGGCCAATAAAGAATTCTAAAGAATAGAATAGAATAGAATAGAATAGAATAGAATAGAATAGAATAGAACAGAACAGAACAGAACAGAATAGAATAGAATAGAACTGGAAGGGACCTTGGAGGTCTTCTAGTCCAGCTCCCTGCTCAAGCAGGAGATCCTATATACCATTTCAGACAGGTGATTGTCTAGTCTCTTCTTAAAAACCTCCAGTGATGGAGCACTCACAACTTCTGGTGGCAAGCTGTTCCACTGGTTAATTGTCCTCACTGTTAGGAAGTTTCTCCTTAGTTCCAGGTTGTTTCTCTCTTTGACCAGTTTCCAACCATTCGTTTCTTTTCCTGCCCTCTGGTGCTTTGGTGAACAACCTGTCCCCCTCTTCTTTGTGGCAGCCCCTGAAATACTGGAACACTGCTGTCATGTCTCCCCTGTTTCTTCTTTTCTTTAGACCAGCCAAATCCAAGTCCTGCAGCCGTTCTTCATACGTTTTGGTCTCCAGGCCTTGGATCATCTTAGTTGCTCTTCTCTGCACTTTTTCCAAAGCCTCAACATCTTTTTTGGAAGAGGGGAAGGGTCCAATTTTGCTGATAATTACAGTTTATGATTTCCATCCCTAGTCAGTACAGGGAGTCCTCAGCATACAACCGTCCATTTAGTGACCGTTCAAAGTTACAACAATGCTGAAAAAAGTGCCTGGTCACTAGAACTCACCTTCTCCTGGTGATTGGCCCAAACTCGGTTTCCACGGCTCGGGTGGGACTATAACTCCCTGTCTCCCACTTTTGAGCTCGTTGCCTTAGCCTCTAGAGTCTAGCCCAACTTTCAATTAAATTGTGAGGTCACAGGGACCATTCTGACTTTTCTGACTACCCTGCGCATAAAGCTGCCGCTTCTGTTTATTACTGCATCGCGGTATGTTAATTATGTATTGGGTGTGCTTTTCCGCTGGGCCAATTAACTCTGTTACACAGAGTACTTTCAAAGTACACAGATACTTTCAAAGACACATAGTTAGGAATGCATTGCTACAGACTTGGGAAAAAATAAAACAAAAACATTATATAAGAATTCCAATGTGATTATCCCCAACAGAAGCTCCGAAACACCCAAACCTACTGGATATAAATAAGATAATTAGATACAAGGAATTAGTAAATGAACAGGGAAATCTGAAAACAAAACAAGAATTGGAACAAGAGATAGGCAGAGAGATTGAGTGGTGGACATTTACACAAATTCAATCTAAATATACAGAGGACAAAAAAATTATATGAAATACAAAAAGAGCCGCAAGAATTGGATAAAATTATACATGGAACAGAAATAAAATTAATTAGCAATTTATACAAAGACCTATTGAGATATAAAATGGAAGACGAGGTTGTCAAAGACCCAATGATTAGATGGGCAAAAAATTTCGGATATAATATAGAATTGGAGAAATGGGAAAAAATATGGGAAATAAATGTAAAACTGACTATGTCAGCTGCATTCAAGGAAATGTGTTTTGCAGACCTTCTCCTTTCATATGAGGATTGGGTCCGAGTCACCAACACAATGCTGGGCTGCATTAACAGAGGGATAGAATCAAGATCACGTGAAGTATTAATACCACTTTACAAGGCCTTGGTAAGACCACACTTGGAATACTGCATCCAGTTTTGGTCACCACGATCTAAAAAAGATGCTGACACTCTAGAAAGAGTACAGAGAAGAGCAACAGAGATGATCAGGGGACTGGAGGCTAAAACATATGAAGAACAGTTGCTGGAATTGGGTATGTCTAGTTTAATGAAGAGAAGGATGAGGGGGGACATGATAGCAGCCTTCCAGTGTCTCAGGGGCTGCCCCAAAGAAGAGGGAGTCAAGCTATTCTCCAAAGCAGGACCTGAAGGCAGGACAAGAAGCAACGGATGGAAACTCACCAAGGAGAGAAGCCACCTGGAACTAAGGAGAAACTTCCTGACAGTGAGAACAATTAACCAGTGGAACAACCTGCCTCCAGAAGCGGTGAATGCTCCAACACTGGAAGTTTTTAAGAAGAAACTGGACAGCCATTTGTCCGAAATGGTATAGGGTTTCCTGCCTGAGCAGGGGGTTGGACTAGATGACCTCCAAGGTCCCTTCCAACTTTACTATTATTATTATTATTATTATTATTATTATTAATCTGGGGGGGTCTGAGGAAGTTTGCTAATTTCAGTCGATGGACTTAGTTTCGGCTTGACTGTCAATTATCTCGGGGAGACGCCGAATCTCAGGCCGTTGTGGATGCTGTTAATATTTTAAAGGGAAAGATGGAAACCACAGAAGGAATGACATATATTTGAATACAAAACTTCTGACGCTGCCAGGGAAAATTTTTAATCTTCTCCTTAGTTAGCTGCAAATGATCATTAGCGCCTTGTTTTTTTCGCAGCGTGAAACTTTTGCTAACTTTCTCTTCCCTCTAATTGCACCGGGCGCGGACGCAGAAATGGCAGCCGACGAGAGTGGTGAACTTTAGACCTCACTTTCTGGAAGATGCAAGCTTGGTGACACCCGCATGGCTGATGGGCCTTCATTAAGATGGCCAGATCCTGGGTAAATTTGCATTTATGGCACCAATTTAGCTCTGTCTTTGCTCCAAACAGCAGGTATCTATATTTTTTCCAAGAAGCAACTGTGACAATAGCAGTAACTGTGAGAGGGATCTTGGAGTCCTAGTGGACAATCCCTTAAATAGGAGCCAGCCGTGTGCTGCAGTGGCTAAAAAGGCCAACACAATGCTAGGCTGCATTAACAGAGGGATAGAATTAAGATCACGTGAAGTATTAATACTTTACAATGCCTTGGTAAGACCACACTTTGAATACTGCATCCGGTTTTGGTCACCACGATGTAAAAAAGATGTTGAGACTCTAGAAAGAGTACAGAGAAGAGCAACAAAGATGATTAGGGGGCTGGAGGCTAAAGCATATAAGGAACGGTTGCTGGAATTGGGTCTGTCTAGTTTAATGAAGAGAAGGACCAGGGACATGATAGCAGTCTTCCAATATCTCAGGGGCTGCCCCAAAGAAGAGGGAGTTGTTGTGATTCCTCGCCAGCCAATGAATAGAATAGAATAGAATAGAATAGAATAGAATAGAATAGAATAGAATAGAATAGAATAGAATATAGAGTAGAGTAGAGTAGAGTAGAGTAGAGTGTAGAGTAGAGTAGAGTAGAGTAGAGTAGAGTAGAGTAGAGTAGAGTAG
>NW_015387136.1:202646-213260 GCF_001527695.2 Protobothrops mucrosquamatus
GGCATCAAAGCCAGCTGGCTGACTTTGGGCCAATCACCAGGAGACGGGGAGTTCTAGTTCCGCCTTAGGCATGGAAGGCAGCTGGGTGACTTTGGGCCAATCACCAGGAGACGGAGAGCTCTAGTCCTGCCTTAGGCATGAAAACCGGCTGGGTAATTTTGGGCCAATCACCAGGAGACTGGGAGTTCTAGTCCCGCCTTGGGCATGAAAGCCGGCTGGGTGACTTTGAGCCAATCACCGGGAGACAGTGAGTTCTAGTCCCGCCTTGGGCATGAAAGCCGGCTGTGTGACTTTGAGCCAATCACCGGGAGACAGTGAGTTCTAGTCCCGCCTTGGGCATGAAAGCCGGCTGGGTGACTTTGAGCCAATCACCAGGAGACGGGGAGTTCTAGTCCCACCTTAAGTATAAAAGCCAGCTGAGTGACTTTGGGCCCGTCCTTCTCCCTCAGTTGAACCACCTCACAGGATTGTTGTTCTCAGGAAAATAGGAGAAGGAAATATGTTCACCATCCTCACTTACTTACACACTATACTAAAGGTGGGATAAAAATCTAAGAAATAAATATCTCTCTATAAGTTAAAAACTCCATCAGGTATGTTTGTTTTTGCAACTGAAAAGAGCAGCACTCTACCGATATATATTTTAAAATTTTTAGATGATTTTTTAACTTTTTTGGTTTTTTTTGCAGAAGCAGAAGAAAGATCTAGGCACGAAATCCTCGTGAGACGTATTTTAATCTGTGTTATTGACGGTTCGGTGCCTCCTTTATTTCTATGGTCTTTTTTTCTTGTGGATGCTTTCTTAAGTCTGCCGTACTGAAGCTGCTGGATTTTAATATTTATGGTGCTTTGGGTGATTCTGCCCAGCCAGGATAATCAAGCGAGCAATCACGAGAGAAGTAGTTGGGGTGGGTGATATGTACATGTTTGTTTCTGTGTCTTTGTGTGTGTGCCTGCCTATTTTGGCTAAGATGGAGATGATGAAAATTTCTCTGCCCGGGGTCCTGAAGTTGGTTGTTTTCCGGCAGACGTTTCATGACCCAACTAGGGAACATCATCAGTGCAAGAGGGAGGAGGAGGAAGAGGAGGAGGAGGAGGAGGAGGAGGAGGAGGAAGAGAACTGTGGGATCCTTGGTGCTCTCTGAGCTTGGTTTATAATAATAATAGTAAAGTTGGAAGGGACCTTGGAGGTCATCTAGTAGAACCCCCTGCTCAGGCAGGAAACCCTATACCATTTCAGACAAATGGCTGTCCAGTCTCTTCTTAAAAACTTCCAGTGTTGGAGCATTCACCGCTTCTGGAGACAGGTTGTTCCACTGGTTAATTGTTCTCACTGTCAGGACGTTTCTCCTTAATTCTAGGTTGCTTCTCTCCTTGATTAGTTTCCATCCGTTGCTTCTTGTCCTGCCTTCAGGGGCTTTGGAGAAGAGCTTGACTCCCTCTTCTTTGGGGGCAGCCCCTGAGATATTGAAATACTGCTATCATATCCCCCCTCGTCCTTCTCTTCGTTAAACTAGACATCCCCAATTCCAGCAACCGTTCTTCATATGTTTTAGCCTCCAGTCCCCTAATCATCTTTGTTGCTCTTCTCTGCACTCTTTCTAGAGTCTCAGCATCTTTTTTTACATCGTGGTGACCGAAACTGGAGGCAGTATTCCAAGTGTGGCCTTACCAAGGCCTTGTAAAGTGGTATTAACTTCACGTGATCTCGATTCTTTTCGTTCGCTATCCTTATTTATTACTTTCCTTTGCCTTGTCTCTTTAGAATCTGCTGGGACCTCATTAACAGGGGCAGGAAAATTTCCTAGCATGAAGGGGAAAAGCACAGAGGGGAAAAAAGAGAGGGGAATGGGGCCGAATCAAGACCCCCATGGATCGAAGGAGTCAATGGGTGGGTTATCTCTGCAGGGGGGGAGCAAATGACGTTGAAATGGACGCCAAAGGACCAGTTTTGCCTTTTTTTTAATCGGAGCTCTGAAATCTGCAGGGTCATTAAACATGGATTTATTTCTACTCCTATTATTTATGGGAGAGATTGATAGCTCTGCCAATGGAGACACGGCTGCCAATAACATACGGAGGCTGTTCGGCCTTTTTAAAAGTGATTTATCCGCGACTGCAAGCAGGACCGTCGCCAAGCACTTTTTTTTCTCTGGCGTTTCTACGGCTCTGGATGGCTGAGATACTGTATTTATGTTCCCAGCTGGGTCGATCCCTTGGCAAATATTCACACTGTAGCTACAGATGTGGGCCTGGTGTTGCTGCGCTTTGCTCCCTGGGCGGAGGAGTCATCTAAATAAACTTATGAATAGAGAGAGAGTTTGTTACCAGAGAGGAAATCGATGCACCGGAGAGGGGGAGAAAAAAAAAATAAAAATAATGCAATGTTGGTGTCCACGCTGCTAACGTCGGATGTTTTTGCATTGACAACAGATGGAAAGTTAGCCATTTTTTCCCCTTTCGCTTTTATAGTTAGATGATGCTGGGAGGGGGGGGATGTGAACGAGAGTCCAGCTAGACATAACAACACTAAACCTAGGGTGAGAATCAAGGTTATTGTAACCAGAGCTGATAAAGAATTGGCTGGGTTGGAGAGCTGGAGAGGAAGCCCGGGGTTCAAGCTAATTGGGGAATGTGATTTATGACTGTCAATTGGAGGAGGGAATTGTGCTTTGATACTATGTGCCCAGGAGAGGGGAATTCAGTTTTTGGCTTTGATTATGCAGTGCCGATATTATGCTACTCGAATAAAAGATCCTTTAAGGCAGTGGTTCTCAACCTGTGGGTCGGGACCCCATTTGGGGTCGATCGACCATTTCATGGGGGTCGCCAAGCAAGGCTGTCCGCCATTTTTTCCCCCTTTTCCGGCGGGTGCCTTACCTCCCTTGGGCTGGGCCAGCTGGTGGTCGGCCTGCTCCATCTCTGCCGCTTGCCAGCTACGCCTCGGCTGGCGCAGGGGGCGGAACCACGCATGTGCGGCGCTCCCGGGCAGGGAAAGTCCTCGACTTACGACTGGTTGGGTAGTCCTTGACTTATGACCAGTTTAGTCCTTGACCTACGACCGGTTTAGTCCTCGACTTACGACCGGTTTAGTCCTCGACTTACAACCGGTTGGGGTTGCGGCATTAAAAAGGTTGAGAACCACTGCTTTAAGGTAAACAATGCCTCGAAGTTCTTTTGAAGAGTTTCATCTGTCGAAACCATGACAATATTATGAGGTAATCATAATAATAATAGAGTTGGAAGGGACCTTGGAGGTCATCTAGTCCATCCTCCTGCTCAAGCAGGAGACCTTATACCATTTCAGACAAATGGCTGTCCAGTCTCTTCTTAAAGACTTCCAGTGTTGGAGCATTCACAGCTTCTGGAGACAGGTTGTTCCACTGGTTAATTGTTCTAATTGTCAAGAAAATTTCTCCTTAGTTCTAGGTCAGTGGTTCTCAACCTTTTTAATGCCGCGACCCCAACCGGTCGTAAGTCGAGGACTAAACCGGTCGTAAGTCGAGGACTAAACCGGTCATAAGTCGAGGACTTTCCCTGCCTGGGAGCGCCGCACATGCGTGGTTCCGCCCCCTGCGCCAGCCGAGGCGTAGCTGGCAAGCGGCAGAGACGGAGCAGGCCGACCACCAGCTGGCCCAGCCCAAGGGAGGTAAGGCACCCGCCGGAAAAGGGGGAAAAAATGGCGGACAAAAAAAATGGCAGAGAAAAAAAATGGTGGACAGCCTTGCTTGGCGACCCCCATTAAATGGTCGATCAACCCCAAATGGGGTCCCGACCCACAGTTTGAGAACCACTGTTCTAGGTTGCTTCTCTCTTCTTATCGTCTAAGTCATTTATGAAGATATTGTTTAGTTTTAGTTTTAGTTTTATTCAATTTATACCCCGCCCTTCTCCTAGCGGACTCAGGAGTATTGGGACCAAGACGGAACCTTGTGGTACCCCACTGCTTACTTCTCTCCATGCAGATGTAGTACCATTTAGGACTATTTGTTGAGTATTATTAGTCAGCCAGTTAACAAATCCATCTGGTGGTGAGGCTGTCCTATCCCACATTTTTCTTGCTTACCGAGAAGTAGGTTGTGGTCTACTTTATCGAAGGCCTTGGTGAGAAGTCTTAAGTATACTATGTCCACAGCATTTCGCCGGTCTACTAACTTAGTCACTTTGTCAAAGATTCTGGGAGTTGAAGCCCACCCATATTAAAGAAGCTATGGTTGAGCATCACAAATTTCAGTTTCAGTTTTGTAAGCATAAAACAATTTAAACTGATTGTATGTAAAAAAGATATTGAGACTCTAGAAAGAGTAACAAAGAGGATCAGGGGACTGGAGGCTAAAACATATAAGGAACAGTTGCTGGAATTGGGGATGTCTAGTAATTTAATGAAGAGAAGGACGAGGGGGGACATGATAGCAGCCTTCCAGTATCTCAGGGGCTGCCCCAAAGAAGAGGGAGTCAAGAAGCAACGGATGGAAACTAACCAAGGAGAGAAGCAACCTGGAACTAAGGAGGAATTTCCTGACAGTTAGAACAATTAACCAGTGGAACCACCTGCCTCCAGAAGCAGTGAATGCTCCAACACTGGAAGCTTTTAAGAAGAGACTGGACAGCCATTTGTCTGAAATGGTGTAGGGTTTCCTGCCTGAGCAGGGGGTTGGAGTAGATGACCTCCAAGGTCCGTTCCAACTTTATTATTATTGTGGTTGTTATTGTTGTTGCTGATCATCGCAGAGTCAGCCAGATGTTCAGACTGGATTTGGCATTTTGTCTACCTATGGAATCCTTCCCAAGGACCTGGGATGGGCAGATGTGGATGTTTGATGTTATTACAGATCTCGTCGCAGGATGGAAGCAGTTCCTAGTAAGGCCGCCTTTTGCAATTGACTAATGGCGAATTTGTCAATGCTGATGATGGTGTTCAAGGGGTGCTCCAGTTGTTGTTGTTGTTGTTGTAGTGGCGAATTTGTCAATGCCAATGGTGTTCAAGTGATGCTCCAGTTGTTGTTGTTGTTGTTGTTGTTGTTGTTATTATTATTATTATTATTATTATTATTATTATTATTATTATTATTATTATTATTATATCTAACCTCTTCTCTGAAGCAGGCTGCCACAGAAAGTCCTAACTCAGATTCGTTGTGGTTGGGTCTGCCAACACAACAGCGGCATTTTGTAAACCCAGATTCCCGATTTGGCACGGTGTGCAAACCGTTACACATGCTCTCCCCAGCTCATAGACCATTTTTGGAGGCCGTTTTTGCCGATTTCTGCTGGGAAGAGAACCTTCTGCCTCCAGCTAAAACGGGGACCGGTACAGTTTGGTGCCCACCACGCATGTCGGTTAATGCTGAGAAACCAAACAGCAAGCAGGTTTCTGGGCAAGGAGAGCAAGCCTCGTTTCCCCTCCGTGGATATTTCTCAAATATCCAAATTGGGCCGGGAAATTATTTACAGAAGGCTTTGGGGATGGAGCAGGTGGAGAATTGTGTCAGGAGAATTTGGCTGCCAATAATAACGTATATCGTGCGTTTGGAATGGTTTGTCTCCTGCATATTTAACTGGGGCACGAAGCCGTGAGCTGGCTCGTGGCGCACACAATGTGCCCTGTTTAATAATTGCAAAGGCCTGATCATTCAAAACGACACATGGAAGTTTTTGCAAGCTGCCTGGCAGTTGCGTTGCCGGTGGGCCCAATCCACACAATAGGAAACGCAGAGCGGTTGGGAACGTGCCGCTATTTTCCTTCGGGCTCTGACGAATTCGGGTCCGTTTGTGTGGCGTGTTGAGTTTCGGACGTCCCTTCTTGCGATGTGTTCCTGCGCGAAGCGGAAGCAAGAGTTCCCGTGCCTCGCTGTGGGGTAACGGTAAAAGTTTGCGGGTTAAGAAATTGCAAGGCGGCTGGTTTAGAATCACAGAGTCGGAAGGGATCCTGGAGGTCATTTAGTCCAACCCCGCGCTCTGGGGCAGAATCCATTTAACGCTTGGCTGCCCGACGATCCTCAAATTAGAGGATCGTCGGAACTGCTTCGTGTGTGTGACAGTTTGTACAATCTGAAAAGTTCACCCTGGTTTCTAAGGCTCCCTCTGTAAAGAGGGAGAAGACAGAGGAGGGGAGGGGAGGGGAGAGGAGAGGAGAGGAGAGAACAAGGCAAGGCAAGGAAAAAGAGGATAGAGGGAAGGGAAGGAGAGGGGGAAGGGAAGGATGGAGGGAAGGGAAGTCCTTCCTTCCATCCTTCCCTTCCCCCTATCCTTCCCTCTATCCTCCTTTCCCTTTCCCCTCCCCTCCCCTCCCCTCCCTTCCTTTCCTTCCAGGAGAAATGGTGGCGACAGTAGAGGAAAAGAAAAAAATAAAACAGAAGAGAAGAGAACATACAACATATTAAACCACATATTAAAACAGCAAAAAAACTCTTCTGACCAAGGTCAATAAATAACAGTTTTATACTTAAGATTATTTAGCAGGTTTTCTGAATGCGCCTTCTAAAATGTGGATATCATTTACCTGGACTTCAGTAAGGCATCTGATACAGTAGATCACAACCTACTACTTGAGAAGATAGAAAAATGCGGGTTAGACAGCATCACCACCAGATGGATCCGTAGCTGGCTGACCGGCTGTACTCAGCGTGGGGTCCTCAATGGAACCGTATCCACATGGAGGGAAGTGTGTAGTGGGGTGCCCCAGGGCTCTGTTCTGGGCCCAGTGCTCTTCAACATCTTCATCAATGATTTGGACGAGGGGATAGATGGGGAATTCATCAAATTTGCAGAGGACACCAAGCTGGCAGGAATAGCCAACACTCCAGAAGTTAAAGGCTTAGGATACAGGAGGATCTGGACAGACTTGAACACTGGGCGCTATCTAACAAAATGAAATTCAGTGGTGAAAAAAGTAAGGTTCTACATTTAGGCAAGAAAAACCAAATGTACAGGTATAGTATAGGGGGCACCTTGCTCAATAGTAGTAACTGTGAGAGGGACCTCGGAGCCCTAGTGGACAATCACTTAAATACGAGCCAGCCGTGTGCTGCAGCTGCCAAAAAGGCCAATACAGTGCTAGGCTGCATTAACAGAGGGATAGAATCAAGATCAGGTGAAGGGTTAATACCACTTTACAAGGCCTTGGTAAGGCCACACTTGGAGTACTGCATCCAGTTTTGGTCACCACGCTGTAAAAAAGATGTGGAGACTCTAGAAAGAGTGCAGAGAAGAGCAACAAAGAGGATCAGGGGACTGGAGGCTCAAACATATAAGGAATGGTTGCAGGAATTGGGTATGTCTAGTTTAATGAAGAGAAGGACGAGGGGTGACATGATGGCAGTGTTCCAGTATCTCAGGGGCTGCCCCAAAGAAGAGGGAGTCAAGCAACTCTCCAAAGCGCCTGAAGGCAGGACAAGATGCAACAGATGGAAACTAACCAAAGAGAGAAGCAACCTAGAACTAAGGAGAAACTTCCTGACAGTTAGAACAATTAACCAGTGGAACAACCTGCCTCCTGAAGCTGTGGGTGCTCCAACACTGGAAGTTTTTAAGAAGAGACTGGACAGCCATTTGTCTGAAATGGTATAGGGTCTCCTGCTTGAGCAGGGGGTTGGACTAGATGACCTCCAAGGTCCCTTCCAACTTTATCATTATTATTATTATTATTATTATTATTATTATTATTATTATTATTATTATTAACCAAGGAGAGAAGCAACCTAGAACTAAGGAGAAACTTCCTGATAGTTAGAACAATTAACCAGTGGAACAACCTGCCTCCAGAAGCTGTGAACGCTCCAACAATGGGAGTCTTTAAGAAGAGAGTGGACAGCCATTTGTCTGAAATGATATAAGTTTCCTGCCTGAGCAGGGGGTTCGACTAGATGACCTCCAAGGTCCCTTCCAACTTTATCATTATTAAAAAAATCCGCGGGCCTGCTAGCATGGTTGTGTGAATACAGCCACGGTGTGCATTCCACACACCCTCTCTCAACTTCTGGCATTTCTCTTCGCAAGACAGAGTGAAAATATATATATATACCCAGGCATGACAGTTTATCTCAACAATTCTTGCTGCATGGGAAAAAAATAAATCTTGGAATGTTCCAAAGAGAATGAATGTCAGTTTGGGTTGAATTTTGCATTCACATCATCCTTGGGCTGAAATACAGTGTGTTGCTCTCCAGCATAAAAAAAAGAAAAATGACAACGGAGGATCGGCAGGTCCAAAAAAGAACCCTACAAGGATGGAAAAGCTTCCCAATTTTAATCTGCTTGGGGGGGGGGGGAAATGACCACTGAACGTCAAGTTGAGGTCTCCAACTTTGGCCGAGACCGTAGGAATGTCCATCAAGATTGGAGAACGCAACAAAGAGAAGATGGAAACAGTTGGAAGATTCCTTATGAAGATAGATGACCCTCCATCAAATATCCAGCCAGGAAACCATCATCTGTTCTGGATCCTCTTCCAACAGACGTAGGACCTTGGGTTTTTTTTTCTTCAAGTTGTGCCAGTTGCGCATTTGAACTCTATAGCCTCTTGAGAAATATATGCGATTCTGGAGGGTTTTCTCTGTGGTTGAGTTTAACACGTTCCTTACCCTTCTTTGAATCCGCACAAAAGTAGATTTAGTTGGCCATCGGGGTTCCTGATGGGCTAAATCAGTGTTTGCCAAACTTGAGAACTTGAAGAGGGGTGGATTTCAACTCCCAGAATTCCCCAGTCAGCACAGCTGGCTGGGGGATTCTGGGAGTTGAAGTCCACCCCTCTTCAAGTTGCAAAAGTTGAGAAACACCGCTCTACGGACCTGGGCTATGAAGTTACTAGGAGTCAAGTTCGACTCAAAGGTGACTTTATTCCTACAAGAATAACGAAGAATAATTCAGCATGCTGGCTAGGGAATTCTGGGAATTGAAGTCCACTCTTCTGAAAGTTGCAAAAGTTGAGAAACACCGCTCTACGGACCTGGGCTATGAAGTTACTAGGAGTCAAGTTTGACTCAAAGGTGATTCCTACAAGAATATTATGAAATGATTTAGAATTTAATACTGAAATGTAGCAAGAATATGCTTCTTTTTTCTCTTTTTTTTCTTTTTTCTTCGCTCTTTATTCTTTGTTCTTTTTTTTGTTGGAATGAGATGGAACTAATAATTGGAGAATTATTGAAAAAGAATAGATTTAAATAAGAGAAACTTGGGGTAACCTGAATAGTAAATATATAGATTAGTTTAAATTTTAACATTTGAAAAATTAATAAAGTGTAAAACAGGATTTTTGGGATAGATAATGAGCTCTTCTAAACGTTTATTGATTAATGAAATTCATATGTAGCAATATAAATGAAAATTTGTTTTAGAAATGTATTAACGAGATTATAATATAATCTTAAATAAATGGAGACTTTCAGTTTAAGTTTAAATATGTGAGAAATTATAGATTTGTATAGAATAGACACTGAGCGGTTGAAAGTTTTGATTGATTAAGAGAATTTATATTTAGACATATTAATGATTTTATTCGAATCAATTTGATTATAATATTATATACAGATACAGAGGGAAATTTTAGGAAATATTGTGTGAACTGTATATTTATAATGCTATTGTTTACTTTTTGTAATTGATTACCATATCTCCACGTTGGTTCTTAAGCTTCTGCTGGTGTAAATAAGAACCTTCTGTTGGTGTAAAATGGAAAACTAATAAAAATTGTTTAAAGAGAAGAATAACAAAGAATAATTCAGCATGCTGGCTGGGGAATTCTGGGAGTTGAAGTCCATCCATTGGAAAGTTGCCAAAGTTTGAGAAACACCGCTCTACGGACCTGGCTGTGAAGTCACTAGAAGTCAAGTTCGACTCAAAGGTGACTTTATTCCTACAAGAATAACGAAGAATAATTCAGCATGCTGGCTGGGGAATTCTGGCAGTTGAAGTCCACCCCTCTTAAATTTGGAAAACACTGGGCAAAGTGATCTAGGAGGTTTTTTCCAACGTTTACTTTCTATGTTTCTGTAAGAGAAAATTCCAAAGACACCTAATTGCTATTTTCAAAGGTGGTTATTTAGACAAAGGAGCAGAATTATTCAGAAGCTGGCCAGGAAACAGGACAAAGGACAATCAGCCGGGAACGAGTTCAGGTTCACCCATCTGTGAACCTGAACAGGGGATAAAATGGCCTCTTTTGTCCGAGGTTTTGTAAAATGCTAAAAATACGGCTATTTTTTCCAGGCAAGGAAATCAGAGTTTAATTGGGCCTGGGACATGGATATGCCGTTTTTGTAAATAATTGTTGCCGTCCTCAGTTGCCATGATGAATATTTATTACGATATTTATTTATTACTTTGAGAGCGGGCAACTAAATTTCATTTTTGACGTGTGCCGTTGTGCCCACAGTAAAAAAATGACAATAAAGGTTATCTTATCTTATCTTATTTCATTGTACCTGAGTTTTTAAATCCCAAATTAACCAGACCAGAGTTGCTGAAGAAATGGATTAAATCGAAGGAAGGAAGGAAGGAAGGAAGGAAGGAAGGAAGGAAGGAAGGAAGGAAGGAAGGAAGGAAGGAAGGAAGGAAGGAAGGAAGGAAGGAAGGAAGGAAGGAAGGAAGGAAGGTAGGAATTAATTGGCGATT
>NW_015387136.1:213360-269870 GCF_001527695.2 Protobothrops mucrosquamatus
AGTCACCCAGCCGGCTTTCATGCCTAAGGCGGGACTAGAACTCTCCGTCTCCTGGTGATCGGCCCAAAGTCACCCAGCCGGCTTTCATGCCTAAGGCGGGACTAGAACTCACCGTCTCCTGGTGATTGGCCCAAAGTCACCCAGCCGGCTTTCATGCCTAAGGCGGGACTAGAACTCTCCGTCTCCTGGTTTCCAGCCTGGTCCCTTCACCGCTAGATGGGCACTCTGTGCAATTCCTTGCATTGGGGACAAAAAGACACAGACATTTTGCAAGGTGGCAAGAAATGCGATTATTTCCTCCTCGCAGCCCTGTTTTGTCCATTACATGCCCCGTTAAATCATCCCTGCCCTTCTCCTACGGAGCTTTGAAGGGGAAGGCGGGACGAGGCATCTGAATAAAATTTGTGAGTTGGAAAAATGCTCCCAAGTGCCTCTTAGTATCGGGCCCGAAAGACTTAACGTGGCTCTCCTTCCACCTTCGGAGAGGTTTCGAATGCCTGAGCTACACAACGCCACAGCTCATTTGTGATACGGGTAGACCTCGACCTTATGACCACAATCGCAATCCGTTGCTAAGCGAAACCCTTGTTAAGTGAGCTTGGCCCCATCATCTGCAAAACTGCATCCAGTTTTGGTCACCGCAATGTAAAAAAGATGTTGAGACTCTAGAAAGAGTACAGAGAAGAGCAACAAAGATGATTAGGGGACTGGAGGCTAAAACATATAAGGAACGGTTGCTGGAATTGGGGATGTCTAGTTTAATGAAGAGAAGGACGAGGGGGGACCTGATAGCAGTGTTCCAGTATCTCAGGGGCTGCCCCAAAGAAGAGGGAGTCAAGCTATTCTCCAAAGCGCCTGGAGGCAGGACAAGAAGCAACGGGTGGAAACTCATCAAGGAGAGAAGCAACCTAGAACTAAGGAGAAACTTCCTGACAGTAAGAACAATTAACCAGTGGAACAGCTTGCCACCAGAAGCGGTGAATGCTCCAACACTGGAAGTTTTTAAGAAGAGACTGGACAGCCATTTGTCCGAAATGGTATAGGGCTTCCTGCCTGAGCAGGGGGTTGGACTAGATGACCTTCAAAGTCCCTTCCAACTTTACTATTATTATTATTATTATTATCTCACGACCTTTGTTGCCGAAGTAGTTAAGTGAAGGGCTGTCCTTGTTAAATTAAGCACACACGGTTGTTAAGTGAATCGGGCATCCCCCATTGGCTTTGCTGGTCAGAAGCTCACAGAAGGAGATCACACGGCCCCGGGACACCGCAAGCGTCGTAAATGGTCTCACATTTATGACGGTCGCAGTGTCCCGGGCTCACGTGACCCGCTTTGGCGAACTTCTGACAAGCAAAGTCAATGGGGAAGCCGGATTCCTTTACACAACCAAGTTACTAATTTAACAACGATTCGTTTAACAAGGAAGGTGGCAAAGTGGGGCAAAACTCTTAGCAAAGTGAATTTGGGACTGAATTGTAGTCGTACGCCGAGGACTAAGTTTGGTCTGTTAAGGACATTTCCAGCACCTATAAAACGTGAATCCTATAGGTCAGGAGTAGGCAACCTTGGCCCTTTTATGACTCGTGGACTCCAACTCCCAGAATTCCTGAGCCAGCCACGCTGAGGGGAAAGGGAGAGGTTTCCAAGCTGAGCCATGCTGGCTCAGGAATTCTGGGAGTTGAAGTCCATGAGTCATGAAGGGGCCTAGGCCTAGGCCAGAGGTAGGCAATCTTCGCTCTTTTATGACTTGTGGACTCCAACTCCCAGAATTCCTGAGCCAGCCATGCTGAGAGGGGAAAGGGAGAGGTTTCCAAGCTGAGCCATGCTGGCTCAGGAATTCTGGGAGTTGAAGTCCACGAGTCATAAAAGAGCCAAGGTTGCCTACCCCTGCGTATAGGCCAAAATCGGCTGTCGTATCGACATTTCCTTAAATATTTAAAATGGTTCTAAACTCAGGCAGTGCGTATGATTCATCTCCGGATGAGTTTTCTTTTCTTTTCTTTTTTTTTTTAACAAATTTTATTGGTTTTTTAATTAATACAAAGTGCTCAAGACACACCGTGGGGCTGGGGTAATTAAAAATCCAAAAAACAGAACATACATAAATAATTCAATCAATGCACCATATAGTCCCTCTTTATTTCCCTCAAATAGCTTATATATTTAAACTATTTAAACTATTTCTACCTTAAATTTCTATCAATCCTAAACCTGTTTTAAATCTTTATGCAATTACAAAACCATAATCAAATTTAACTTCAAATACACACATTATCAGTTCAGGTATCTCTTCTAAATATATCCTAATTCTTTAATTTCATCATAGATCTTATTTATTTCTTCCACAAATCTCTCCCAGTTAAAATAAACATTAATCTGTCCTATACATATCTCATCCATCAATTTTTTTTTTGTTTTAACAAAGTAGTGACAACCTTAAATCATTTGAGTCCCTTAGATAAGGGTCTATTTTCATCCAATTAATTATCAAACCTACTATCATCCATATTATCAAAGCGGATGAGTTTTCCATCTTTTAATTTCATGGTTCTGTTGAGGGAAGACCTGTTTGCAAGACGCAGGGCACCTCAAAAATGGGGTGGGATTTTGTCTGCATCTTCGTGGCTGCCATTTTGACTTTTCTGACCATCCTCTGGTTTTGCAGATTCTGACAAGAATTTGTTGGAAAGGTTTGGTCTAGTAGTTAAGAAACCAAAGGCGGTGAGTTCTAATCTTGCGTCAGATATGAAAGCTACTTGGGTGACTTTGGGCTGTTCACCCAGGTGATGGTGAGTTCTAGTCCTGCCTTAGGCATGAAAGCTGGCTAGCTGACCTTGAGCCAATCACCAGGAGGTAGTGAGTTCTAGTTCCGCCTTAACCATGAAAGCTGGCTGAGTGACTCTGGGCCAATCACTAGGAGACAGCGAGTTCTAGTCCTGCCTTAGTCCCTGGATTAAACTGCCGATGTTCACATCTCAATGCCCTGAAATCAAACAGCTGGAAAAATTTGTGATCAACTGCAGGTAGACGCTGTGGATTTCTTTTGTTCCTTTCCAATCATTTATCAAGTTGTCGGGTAATTTGTTTCCAAACCCAGGATCCAATCTTGGCTGTCGGCAAGACTGACTCCTCCAAATCCTGGAGATTGTAACTGTGACAGCCGTTGTGAAATTCTTTTGAAGGCTTTGCGTGTTGTGCCGATGCAGCTTCTCCCCGATGGAGTCACTGACCTAGCTTCACACACAACACAGGCAGTCCTCGAGTTACGGCCACAATTCAGCCCAAAATGTACGTGGCTAAGTGAAACAATTGTTAAGCGAGTTTGTCCCCGTTTTACGACCTTTCTTGCCACAGTCGTTAAGTGAAACACTGCAGTTGTTAAGTTAGTCACGCGGTCGTTAAGCGAACCTGGCTTCCCCCAGTCACTTGGCTTGTCAGAAGGCCACAAAAGGGGGATCCCATGACACCCCCCCCCGGGACTCTGCGACCGTCGTAAGTATGAACCCCATTGCCAAGTGTCTCCGTTTTGATCACGTGACCTTGGGGGATTCTGCAATGGTCGTAAGTGTGAAAAACGGTCATAAGTCACTCTTTTCAGTGGTATTGAAACTACGTGATTGGTACAAAAGACATGTTTGGTAAAAAAAAAAATCCAGAAAATTCTGGATATTCATACATACATTAACTCAAACGTTTTTAGCAACTTTTAAACTACAACTGAAATCAGAAATTTGTCTTTTGGGGACTAATAAACCGGCAACCGGGCAAAAGTCATGGGACTTTGTTTTTATAAGCCACAACTGCTGCGAGAGTAGGATTATACGCGCAGAAGTGGAAGGATTTGACAATACGCACAGCGGAGGGAGGTTTTCATAAAGTGGATGGAACTTACGGGCTAAATTAACTTCTTTATTCAGAGGAAAAACTACCTGAATGGCTGACTCGGAAACCCCCTTTATGGCCTTTTTTCCATGAAATGGGGAAAAAAATGCACTTACAATTTGTGGTTTGGAGGATTAGAAACAAGTGTAATTGTAGACAAAATGGGATTTTTTTGTAATCGTAGAGCAGGAGATAATTTTGTGATTGTACTAATATTTGCCGCTGTGGCAATTGGAAGCTGTTTATTCTTCTATTTATTTTTCTTTTTACACTTTTGCTCCTTCCTTCCTCCCTCCCTCCTTCCCCTTTGCTCTCTTCTCTCTTCTTTCTCTTCATTCCTTCTTCCTTCTCTCCCTCCCTTCTTCTCATTCCCATCGCCTTCCTTCCTTTTTCCTTCCTTCCTCCCTTTTTTATTCCTTCCCTTTCCTTCTTCCCCCTCGCTTTTTTCTTCCTTCCTTCCTTTCTCCCTCCTTTGCTTTCTTCTTTTTCTTCATTCTTTCCTCCTTCCCTTCTTCTCATTCCTATCTCCTTCCTTCCCTTCCTTCTTTTTCCTTCCTTCCTCCCATGGTTTTTTCTTCTTCTTTCTCTTCCTTCCTTCCTTTTTTTCCCTTCCTTTCTCCCTCGCTTTTTTCTTTCTTTCTCTTCCTTCCTCCTTCCTTTCTTCCTCCCTCCCTCCCACTCTCCCTTATTTCTTCTTTCCTTCTTTTTTCCATTTTCTTTCCATCCATCTATCCATCCACCCATCCGTCGGTTTTTGTTTCATTTCATGTTCTTTGTAAAACTTTTCATAAACAAATTAGACAGACAGACAGACAGACAGACAGACAGACAGACCGACAAAGACAGGCCCACAGCACGTCCTTCAGCCTTGGCCTTTCTCCGGATCTTTCTCTCTCTCTCTCTCCCTGCTTTCCTGATCAGCCGGCCATTTGTCCTCCTGGATGCTGGGATTATCCTCCTTCGCCCCTCGCTCTTTCCGGAGCAGAAACATCTGCTCCATCCTTCCAACCAGGAGCACAGCCAGGTCTCCTATCTCCCTGTTCCAGGAGGATTTGGCAGAAGGGAAATTGTTGGAATTAACAAAAAGGAGAAAAACACAACAACACCCGCCTCCGTTGCTAACAAGCACGGCTGGCGGGGAGGCCGGTGCATAATCTGGGCTCTCATCCCTGCAGAAAATCTGGAAAGAACCCAGGAAGCGGTTTGTCTCCATTGGAAAAGGACAAGAGGGGTCATTTTTAAGTCTGATTGGTACCGGACACCCCTTCGGATCAATCCCCAGATCCAGATCAGAGAAGCTGCTCGGTTCAGCTAGCAAACAAACAAACTAGAGCTTGATGTGTGTTTATTTATCAGTCGATAAACAGAGTTCAGCAAACATCAATAAACACGGTGAACAGGACCCAGAGGGGGAAAAACAGAGATAGAGAAGAGGAAGGAGATCAAATGGTGACGAACTGTAATATCAACAACTCGCATTATAGGCAGTCCTCCTTTTATGACCAAAATTCAGCCCAAAATTTGCGTTGCTAAGTGAGACAGCGCTGTGCCCCATTGGATGACCTTTCTCGCCACAGCTGTTAAATGAATCACTAAGACAGTGGTAGGCAACCTTGGCTCCCTCATGACTCGTGGACTTCAACTCCCAGAATTCCTCAGCCAGCATAGCTCAGCTTGGAAACCTCTCCCTTTCCCCTCAGCATGGCTGGCTCAGGAATTCTGGGAGTTGAAGTCCACGAGTCATGAAGGGGCCATAGTTCCCCCATGCTGGCTTAGGAATTCTGGGAGTTGAAGTCCACAAGTCTTAAAGTTGCCAAGTTTGAAGACCCTTGATCTAGATCAGGGGTAGGCAACCTTGGCTCTTTTATGACTCGCGGACTTCAACTCCCAGAATTCCTGAGCCAGCATGGCTCAGCTTGGAAACCTCTCCCTTTCTCCTCAGCATGGCTGGCTCAGGAATTCTGGGAGTTGAAGTCCACGAGTCATAAAAGAGCCAAGGTTGCCTATCCCTGCACTAACAAGTTGTTAAGTGAGGAACCCGGTTGTTAAGTGACTCTGGCTTCCCCCATTGACTTTGCTTGTCGGAAGGTGGCAAAACGGGATCACGCAGGACACTGCAACCGTCATAAATACGAGCCAGTTGCCCAAAGTCCGAATGTTGATCACGTGACCCCCAGGGATGCTCAAAGACCCTAAAAGTCTGAAAAACGGCCACCAATGACTTTTTTCGGTGCTGTTTTAACTTTGAACAGTCACTAAAGGAACTCAATGAACAGTCACTAAACGTAACTTGAGGACTAGTTTGTATCTGTCTCTATTTATCCGAAACAGAGAACTTTCCAGAATCCCTGAGAAAACCATCTGGATAGCCTGGATAGTCCCCAGGCTTTTGGTTTCCCTGGTTTTAATCTTTTTTTATGGACATCACAGCAGCAGAAGAGAGACAGAAAGTAGGCCACCAGGTGATCTTCCACTCTGCACCAAGAAAGGAAGGAAAAAAAAAATGGACGAAAAAATTTCAACTTACGACTTACAACTCAGTAGCTTAGCGAACGTTCAAACTTACATGCCTGAAAAAGGGGATTTGGGACCCAGATCTGAACATTTTGAACACTGTCACCCTCCATGGTTATTTTTGGCGCTCAACAAGAGGGCTTACATTTACACCTGCTTATAATGTCCCGTTGTCGCAGGTGCTTCCTTTCGCTTTTCGACACCACTGTGCCACAACGGAAAAATGGGCTTGCTTAACAACCGCTGTGTTCATTTAATGACTGCTCAAAAAAGTTGATAATAATAATAATAAAGTTGGAAGGGACCTTGGAGGTCATCTAGTCCAACCCCCTGCTCAGGCAAGAAACCCTATACCAGGGGTAGGCAACCTGGGCTCTTTTATGACTCGTGGACTTCAACTCCCAGAATTCCTGAGCCAGCCATGCTGAGGGGAAAGGGAGAGGTTTCCAAGCTGAGCCATACTGGCTCAGGAATTCTGGGAGTTGAAGTCCACGAGTCATGAAGGGGCCATAGTTCCCCCATGCTGGCTCAGGAATTCTGGGAGTTGAAGTCCACCAGTCATAAAAGGGCCAAGGATCCCCACCCCTGGCCTAGTCCAGGGGTAGGCAACCTTGGCTCGTTTATGACTGGTGGACTTCAACTCCCAGAATTCCTGAGCCAGCATGGCTCAGATTGGAAACCTCTCCCTTTCCCCTGGCTGGCTCAGGAATTCTGGGAGTTGACATCCACCAGTCATAAAAGAGCCAAGGTTGCCTACCCCTGTCCTAGGCCATTCCAGACAAATGGCTGTCCAGTCCCTTCTTAAAAACTTCCAGTTGTAAAATCTTATCGGTCGCAGGACTGAGCTGATTTTACAACATCTTTGTGGCCACAGTTAACAAATTGTGGCAATTGTAGCTTTAGGACCGTTAGGACTTCTGACTCTGGGAATGGCAGTCTCCACGATCGTCGTAACTTGAGGACTGACTACCTGGATTTCATGCAGGTCTGCTTGGAGGGAATAAAAATAAGAACTCTCCTGTTGAGGTTAAGGGAATACTTTAATTTAGTTTTATTTGGCCTGACTTGCAGGAAATTGCTTAACTAGGTTCCATCAAGGCATATAACTGTCTAGTTGTGTGGCATTCAGCCGCCAGGCAATTAAAGATATTGCACAAGATCTACCTGGGAATTGAGCGTATTAAGCAAATAAGGTAAGAGGCACTAATGGGAAGATATCAAGTCTGTTTAATAACAGACTTGATATTTTGCTATGAGCGCCTGTTATCTTATTTGCTTAATACGTGCAATTTCCAGTTAGAGCTTGTGCAATACCCGGAATAACAAATTCCGGATAATTGATATTTGAAAACCACAGTAGGGTTGTCAAGGGTGGCAAACAGGGAGTGCAAATAAGCACAACATTTAAAAAGGTGATTGAGGAATTAGTGAACCACCCAAATTGCCGTGATCCGGAGAGACACTCCACTTTACCAGTTAAAAAGCAAATGGCTTCATTTGCAGAGCGGGCTAACCTTGGTTAACACTAATCCTGGTTGGTTTTAGATGGGGAGGGGCTTCAAAGAGAGAAGCAACCTGGAATTAAGGAGAAACTTCCTGACAGAGAAGACAATTAACCAGTGGAACAGCTTGCCACCAGAAATCGTGGGCGCTCCATCACTGGAGATTTTTAAGAAGAGGCTAGATAGTCACCTGTCTGAGACGGTATAGATTCTCCTGCTTGAGCAGGGGGCTGGACTAGAAGACCTCCAAGGTCCCTTCCAACTATTCTATTCTATTCTATTCTATTCTATTCTATTCTATTCTATTCTATTCTATTCTATTCTATTCTATTTCTACTGGATAATACAGGTAGTCCCCCACTTACAACGGTTTGTATAGCGACCGTCCAAAGTTACAATGGCACTGAAAATAGTGACTTATGAGCGTTTTTCACATGAACAACTGTTGCAGCCCTCCTGGTCACGTGATTAAAATTCAGCTGCTTGATGATGGTTGCAGTGTCCCGGGGGGGTGGGTGGAGGGTCATGTGGCCAACTTTTGCGTCCTTCTGACAGGCAAGGTCAATGGCGGAAGCAGGATTCACTTAACAACCGCTATTGCTAACTTAACAATTGCCTTGATTCACTTAACAGCTGTGGCAAGAAAGGTCGTAAAATGGGGGAAAATTCACTTAACAATGCTTACCAGCAGAAATTTTGGGCTCAATTGTGGTCATATCTTGAGGAGTGCCTGCCTGGCACAATATACAGATAGTGCTCAACCACTTGTTTAGCAACCATTCGAAGTTACAACGGCACTGAATGAATAATGATAATAAAGTTGGAAGGGGCCTTGGAGGTCATCTAGTCCAACCCCATGCTCAGGCAGGAAACCCTATACCATTTCGGACAAATGGCTGTCCAGTCTCTTCTTTAAAACCTCCAGTGTTGGAGCATTCACCGCTTCTGGAGGCAGGTTGTTCCACTGGTTAATTGTTCTAACTGTCAGGAAGTTTCTCCTTAGTTCTAGGTTGCTTCTCTCCTTGATTAGTTTCTATCTGTTGCTTCTTGTCCTGCCTTCTGGCGCTTTAGGGAATAGCTTGACTGCTTCTTCTTTGGAGCAGCCCCTGAGATATTGGAACGCTGCTATCATGTCCCCCCTCGTCCTTCTCTTCATTAAACTAGATGTTTGGAAGGGATCTTGTAAGGTCTTCTAGTCCAACCCCCTGCTCAAGCAGGAACCCTACACCATTCCCGACAAATGGCTGTCCAATCTTTTCTCAAAAAACCCCAGTGATGGAGCACCCACTTCTGGAAGCAAGCCACAATAGCTAGTCACTTACAGCTTGGCTACAAAATTCCCAGCAACTGCAACTTTTCAGGGAAGCATTACAAGAAAGAAAAGAAAAACACTTTTTTTTTCTTTTGGGGGGGCGGGTCTCTAGTGATTCTCCGTAATTTTGGCAGCCAAGGGATGTCACAGATCACACTTAAAACCTTCCCTGGCTTTTCGGAGAAGTAATAAAAATGTGGGGATTTTTTCCCAGCCACCCATACTGTAGAAACGACAGCAGACTTTATGAATAACCCTACTAGTCTACCATCTCTTACAATACTTAGACAACACAATATCAACAGTAGAGACCTTCAAGTTTCTGGGTTCTCTAATATCTCCAGATTTAAAATGGACACCTAACATCAAAAAATGTCATCAAAAAAGCACAACGAAGAATGTTCTTCCTGCGCCAACTCAAAAAGCTCAGACTGCCCAAGGAGCTGCTGATACAGTTCTACAAAGGAACTACTGAGGCTGCAATTTGCACCTCTGTAACTGTCTGGTTTGGATCTGCAACCAAACAAGGCAGACACAGACTTCAGCAGATAGTTAGGACTGCAGAAAAAACAGTTTAATGAAGAGAAGGACGAGGGGGGACAGGATAGCAGTGTTCCAATATCTCAGGGGCTGCCCCAAAGAAGAGGGAGTCAAGCTATTCTCCAAAACCCCTGACGGCAGGACAAGAAGCAACGGATGGAAACTATATCAAGGAGAGAAGCAACTTAGAACTAAGGAGAAACTTCCTGACAGTGAGAACAATTAACCAGTGGAACAACCTGCCTCCAGAAGCGGTGAATGCTCCAACCCTGGAAGTTTTTAAGAAGAGACTGGACAGCCATTTGTCCGAAATGGTATAGGGTTTCCTGCCTGAGCAGGGGATTGGACTAGATGACCTCCAAGGTCCCTTCCAACTTTATTATTATTATTAAAGGGTTATAAGTCAAGGACTACATATACTTAAAACAGCTCTTTTTTGAGTGGCGTGCTAAAACGTGGAAAATTTGCCAATATTCCCCCCCGCCTCAATATTTACAACAGTTGGAAATTCTCTCTCAGGGTAGCCAAGAGTTTCTCTCAAGGCCAGTAAATGCTCAGCTTTGAATTATTGCCTTTCTTGGAGATTTTTCCCGCAGCTTCTCACTTCTCAGCTCATGAAATTTTACAGGGCACGGCCCGCCCACTTTCAACCCTGTTTTTAAGATCTTTTAAGAAAAGAAAAAGCTGAAACGTACGAAGCCTTCAGATCTTAAGCTTTCGCAAGCGACCGCTGAAGCGTGGAATATAAAATCCAAAATAAATTGCAAAGAACGGCAACTAAGATGATTGAGAGCCTGGAGACAAAAACGTACAAAAAACGGCTGCAGGACTTGGGTTTGGCTAGTCTAAAGAAAACAAGAAATGGGGGTGACATGATAGCAGTGTTCCAGTATTTGAGGGGCTGCCACAAAGAAGAGGGGGGTCAACTTATTCTCCAAAGCACCAGAGGGCAGGACAAAAAACAATGGCTGGAAACCGATCAAGGAGAGAAGCAACCTGGGATTAAGGAGAAGCTTCCTAAAAGCGAGGACAATTAACCAGTGGAACAGCTTGCCACCAGAAATTGTGGGTGCTCCATCGCTGGAGGTTTTCAAGAAGAGACTGAACAACCATTTGTCTGAAATGCTTGAGCAGGGGGGTTGGATTAGGTCCAAGGTCCCTTCCAGCTCTATTCTGATTGAAATCCTTGTTATTCCGTTAGCATTTTAACAATCACTACGTTGCAACACACCCCATAAATCAGGCTTGCTTCCTGATCGGTATTTGAGGGCTCGGAATAAAATTGCTAGTTTTTTTTTAAAAAAAACCCAAAACGAACAAAGGAAGAAATCAGACTTTGATGGAGTTGTCAAAAGTATTTAAAAAAAAAAAAGAGGCATGCAGTCACAGATCAACTAGTTTCTGCTTGGTCTGTCAAATTGCACAGTGCAACACACACAGATTAGATTTTAAGATTCAGAATAAGAGCTGGAAGGAATCTTCTGACTTCACAACAGCTAAAACGCTCTATAAATATGAATATTGACTGAGTGCTAATATATATATATATATATTCCCCCATGCAAAGCCTAGGCGATGGGTGAGGTGCAGATTGAGTTCTTTCCCTTTGTAAATAAATCACCAGGGGCAGCTCCTGTTTCTTAGCTGGGGAATTACACAGAAGAGGAACGCGCTGCAACTGGATCTAATTAAGGAGTAGGAAGAAGTTATTCAGAAATAAGACGGTCACCGTGATGAGAATCTGCAGTTTTCCATTCATCCTGAATCTTATGCTAATCACTATGGTTGCATAACCTGAGTAAATTAGGTGTCCTTAGTCTGAAGAGCATCCTAGTCTGTCATAACTTCCGATCATGATGATAATAAAGAAGAAGAATTAAAATCTGGAAGTCATCGTCCATTTGCAGCAGAGGTGGGGGAAGAAATCTCATTTAAATGTGAAATTACAGGTAGTCATAGACAGACAAATAGATGATATAGACAGATGGATATAGATAGATCGATAGATACATGATAAAGACATGACAGATGGATAGATAGATAACAGATAGATAGATGTTAAAGACATGATAGATGGATAGATATGGAGATAGATAATAGACATGATATAGATAGATAGATAGATAGATAGATAGATAGATAGATAGATAGATAGATAGATAGATAGATAGATAGATAGATAGATAGATGGATGGATGGATGGATGGATGGATGGATGGATGGATGGATAGATGGATGGATGGATAGATAGATAAATAGATATGATAGAGACATGCTAGATCAGTGTTTCTCAACCTTGACTATTTTAAGGCATGTGGACTTCAACTCCCAGAATTCCACAGCCAGCAATGCTGGCTGTGGAATTCTGGAACTTGAAGTCCACATGCCTTAAAATTGTCAAGGTTGAGAAACACTGTGCTAGATGGATGGATGGATAGATAGAAGCTTTGTTTGAATTATTCCCTGTGCTCATGAGTCCACCCTCCCCTTTTAAGACAAATTACCAACATTCTATATAATTTTCTCAGATTCCTTAGAGGAGAAGCAGGACCAGACACTTTTCAAACCATGTGACAGGCCTTTCCAATAGGCACCACAGAAAACACAGTCACCCCATAGAGGAAAAACTTACCAGAACTGATGGATTCCCAGCTCACTGTGTGTTTGTGTGTGTGTGTGGTCAGCCAGGAAGAGTCACAATGCTGAGCTGCAACCGGCATTAGGCTCTTCTATTCTGGTCTTAATATTTCTCTTTTTTATTATTATTATTACTATTATTATTACTATTATTATTATTATTATTATTATTATTATTATTATTATTATTATTATTATTATGCATTGAAAATCCAGGGAGGAGGATTGCAATCCCTTTTGAAGTGAGGAAATGAAAAACCACTAAAGACTGGCTGAATCACAATGTCCTTCTTTTTCTTCTTTTCTTTCTGTTGTGTGTGGACAGCTGCTAGCTCATTACCGATCTCGTGAATGCAAGCAACGTCTGATCTACAATTGTGTTATCTTAAAAAAAAAAATTGCTGAAATTCCCTCTGGTTCTGCACTCAAGATTGAAAACAACAATTTGATCTCTCTCTCTCTCTCTCTCTCTTTGCAATCGCGCTGCCTCAGAAACAGGACAATCAACCAGTGGAACAGCTTGCCACCAGAAATCATGGGCGCTCCATCCCTGGAGATTTTTAAGAAGAGACTGGACAGTCACCTGTCTGAGATGGTATAGATTCTCCTGCTTGAGTAGGGGGCTGGACTAGAAGACCTCCAAGGTCCCTTCCAGCTCTATTCTATTCTATTCCTTTTGGAGACAGATCAATCTCACAAGGTGTAAAGAGTATCAAGCTTCGTTTTCATTCCAGAAAGAGAACAGGCAGCAATCCCTTTTAACAATTAACAGTCACCTGCAAAACATTTAAGGGTGAAGATAATATAAGAGCGACAGGTAGCTCTCACCTTACGGCCACAGTTGAGCCCGAATTCTCTGTTGCTAAGTAAAACACATGTTAAGTGAATTTTGCCCCATTTTACCACCTTCCTTGCCATGAATCACTGCTGTTTTTAAGTTAGGAACACGGTTGTTAAATGAATCTAGCTTCCCCATTGACGTTGCCTGTCAGAAGGTCCCAAAAGCGGACCGTGTGACCCTGGGGGACACTGCGACTGTCATAAATACGAGTCAGGTGCCAAGGGTCTGAATTTTTATCAGGCGACCACGAGGATGCCGCAACCATGAGGTGGTTAAGCATGAAAAACGGTCCTAAGTCACTTTTTTTCAGTGCCGTTGTAATTTTGAACGGTCACGAAATGAAAAGGGTGTGAGTCGAGGTCTCCCCGTAAAGGAAGAATGACACAATTTTCACACAAATGGGTCATTTATTCGTTATGCGATGCCAGCCATCTTCTCTGACCTTGGGATCATAATAAGCCAAAGTATCAGGATTCTGTCCTCCTTCCCCCCAAAGTGTTTACATTCCCTTGTGTGTGTGGTTCCCGCGTCACCTTTAATTCAGTTAAGGATTCACACAATTGCGTTCACACAACCTGCCATGCTTGGTTAGTTTAAAGCTTGTTACCGGCCTAGCTGCTCTATCAATTCGGTTCGTCGTGGATGGGTGCAATTTATGGAGCAAAAACTTCCCTCCAGAAGTTGTGGGTCCTCCAGCACTGGTGTCAAGGCTGCTAACATCGGATGTTCTTGCTTGACAATATATGAAGAAGCAAACATGTTTTATTTAACCTGGGTATCACACTTCTGGAGTTAAAGTCAGACAATGTTAGAAGAGAGGGGGGGGAAGTATGTACTCGGGGGGATAGTTAGCCATAACAATATTTCAGTACAGTATTTCCAAGGTCAGTTGTAACCAGAGGAGTTACGGGAGGGAAAGTTCACACTTCAAACTAATTGGAGAACGTGATTGATGACTGTTAAATGAAGGAGTGAGTTATGCTTTGTTACGGGTGATTGAGGGGAGGAGAATTCAGTTTTTGGCTTCATTATGTATGTGCCGAAGCTATGTAGCAATAAAAGGATTCTTTAAGGTAAACTAGGCCTCAAAGTTTTTTGAAAAGCTTCTTCTTTCAGACCCATGACAACTGGAGGATTTTAAGAAGAGATTGGACAATCCTTTCGTCTGAAATGGTATATAGCAGTGGTGGCGAACCTATGGCACGCGTGCCAGAGGGGGGGCACTCAGAGCCCTCTCTGTGGGCACGGGCGCCTCACTCTTTGGCTAAGCTTTTGCAGGAAAAAGCCATTTCTCAAGCCCCTTCCTAGCCAAAACAAGCCTCTGGAGCGAGCACACTCTTTTCATCTTTGAATTATATCAAATCTGACACCAGAAACAAGACTAACAGATGACCTGAGTGCTGCGTGTGTTGCTTTCAAACTTACAAAGTATAAGCCAAAGTTAGACAAATGATCAGCAGGCATACAACAGCAAAAATCACATTAATTGTTCAAAAGCGTGCCAAATGCAAACGTTTTACCTTTCAGTAAAAAGCTGTTTGTATCACTGAAAGCTTTGTTATTCTGTTTTTCTTTTAAGACAAAAGATGTTAATGTACAAGTTGTTTTTTTTCCTAAACTAAAACTAAATTCAGATTAAATTGCCGTGTTGGCACTTTGCGATAAAGAAGTGGGCTTTGGGTTGCAGTTTGGGCACTCGGTCTCTCAAAGGTTCGCCATCACTGGTATTATAGGGTCTCCTACCTGAACGAGGGGGTTGGACTAGAAGACCTCCAGGGAACCTTCCAACTCTGTTATTCTGCACAGGTAGTCCTTGGCTTACGACCGCCGCCTAGCCCAACATTTCCGTTGCTAAGCAAGACAGTGAAGGGAGCGTTGCCCCGTTTTACGACCTTGCTTGCCACAGTTGCTAAGCGAATCGCCGCAGCCGTTAAGGTCGTTAAGCAAATCTGGCCTTCCCTGTCGACTTTGCTTGTCGCAAGAGGGGATCACGTGACTCTGGGGGACACTGCCACTGTCATAAATACAAGTCAGTTGCCAAGCGTCCGAATGTTGATCACGTGACCCCGGGGACGCTGCGACAGTCAGACATGTAAAAACGGCCCTAAGTCAATTGTACCAATTTACATCAGACATAAAGGTATTTAAAGGCCAGTGCTCTGACAGACGAGCACGATTCCAAGCACGTTGAAGATGTCCCTCCACCCCGAACGGAGACAAAATCTTTGCAGCCCAATCATCAAGCTCGGAGATCGAACCCACAGCCCAACAGTCCTAAGTCACTTTTATCAGCGCTGTTGTAATTTAATAACGGCCACTTAATAAACTGTTGTTAAGTCCAGGACATATTCCAGCCGCAAACTTCAGCGCCTGGCGTGAAAGGCAACCGACGCGACCGATCGGTCGGGGAAAGCCCTCAGAGGTACGGGTCTTCTCGTTCGTCTACGTTGTCCCCTGCAAGGTCCCCCTCGTTGTCCTCTGGGTCAGACAGGGGCAGCCCGTGGCCGCCTGGGAGAGGCTCCAAAACGGTGCTGCGCACGGTGGTGCGTACGCTGCTGGGCGAGCGCCTGTGGGAGCCCAGTTTCTGGAAGCGTCGGTGGCACATGACGTCCTTGAACATCTCACGGAAGCGGCTGGACATCAGGTTGTAGAGGACGGGGTTGGCGGCCGAGCTCAGGTAGAAGAAGACCCCCGAGATGATGTGAATGTACTGGAACATGTGTTGCATCCGGTCAGTCCAGTGAGTGACGAAGCTCCAGACCAGCCGGTCAGTGTGGAAGGGGGCCCAGCAGATGCCGAACACGACCACCAGCACGACTGGGGGGACAAGGACAGGGAAGCAGAGTTATCGGGGAGGAAAAGCTTGGGACTGATTGGCTAATGGAGAAGAACCTCCTCCGTTCTAGCCAATCAATGGAGAAGCTAGCCCAAGGTTAAAACTGTGGGGTTTGTCTGTTTTCTTGCAGACATTTCATTACCCAACTAGGTAACATCATCAATGCCGGGAGGAGGAGGAGGAGGAGGAGGAGGAGGAGGAGGAGGAGGAGGAGGAGGAGGATTGTAGAGCCAATCACTTTGGGCCAATCACCAGGACAGTGAGTTCTAGTCCTGATTTACCCATGAAAGCCGGCTGGGTGACTTTGGGCCAATCACCAGGAGACTGCGAGTTCTAGTCCTACCTTAGGCCTGAAAGCCAGCTGGGTGACTTTGGGCCAATCACCAGGTGGCTGTGAGTTCTAGTCCTACCTTAGGCCTGAAAGCCAGCTGGGTGACTTTGGGCCAATCACCAGGAGACTGCGAGTTCTAGTCCCACCCTAGGCATGAAAGCTGGCTGGGTGACTTTGGATCAATCACCAGGAGACTGTGAGTTCTAGTCCTACCTTAGGCCTGAAAGCCAGCTGGGTGACTTTGGGCCAATCACCAGGTGGCTGTGAGTTCTAGTCCCGCCTTAGGCATGAAAGCTGGCTGGGTGACATTGGACCAATCACCAGGAGACTGTGAGTTCTAGTCCTACCTTAGGCCTGAAAGCCGTCTGAGTGACTTTGGGCCAATCACCAGGAGATGGTGAGTTCTAGTCCCGCCTTAGGAATGAAAGCCAGCTGGGTGACTTTGGGCCAGTCACCAGGAGACGGTGAGTTCTAGTCCCGCCTTAGGAATGAAAGCCGGCTGGGTGACATTGGACCAATCACCAGGAGACTGTGAGTTCTAGTCCTACCTTAGGCCTGAAAGCCGTCTGAGTGACTTTGGGCCAATCGCCAGGAGACAGTGAGTTCTAGTCCCGCCTTAGGAATGAAAGCCAGCTGGGTGACTTTGGGCCAGTCACCAGGAGACGGTGAGTTCTAGTCCCGCCTTAGGAATGAAAGCCAGCTGGGTGACTTTGGGCCAGTCACGCACTCTCACAGCCCAACCCACCTTGCAGGGGGAAAAAATCAGTGGAGGAAGAGGAGTTGGATCGTGTTCACTGCCGAGTGAACACTGCCGAGTGAACACAAACGGGGCACAAAGAAATCAAACAAAAATAAAATAAAATTCAAACCCTGCTTCTTCATGGACCCAGCCCAACAAGTTTTGCTGGCAAAAATATGGAAGTGGTTCACCTCTAGCTTGGTCCTTTCTCACATGATTTATGTTGCTGCCTGCAAGTTTGTGGGAAAGGGGTGGCCCTTCTGACATTTGGGCCCTTGCCCTGAGCATCCACAGGGAGAGGCAAAGCAGGGCACGCGACTTCATACATGACATTGCCATGTATGTTCTGGGGTCATCATGGCTACTTTTGATAATATTTTATTGATTTTCTCATTTTGCATCAATAGTTCAATAGTGTAAATAATAATGATGATGATGATGATGATGATGATGATGATGATGATGATGTTGGAAGGGACCTTGGAGGTCATCTAGTCCAACCCCTTGCTCAGGCAGGAAACCCTATACCATTTCGGACAAATGGCTGTCCAGTCTCTTCTTAAAAACTTCTGGAGGCAGGTTGCTCCACTGGTTAATTGTTCTAACTGTTAACCAGTGGAACAACCTGCCTCCAGACATAAGTCTTAAGTATAAATCTCATGTTACAACATCAAATATTTCCTCTCTTTTCCCATTAATATCTGCTAAGGAGAAACTTCCTGACAGTTAGAACAATTAACCAGTGGAACAACCTGTCTCCAGAAGCGGTGGATGCTCCAACACTGGAAGTTTTGAAGAAGAGACTAGACAGCCATTTGTCCGAAATGGTGTAGGGTTTCCTGCCTGAGCAGGGGGTTGGACTAGATGACCTCCAAGGTCCCTTCCAACTTTATTATTATTATTATTATTATCATCATCATCATCATCTAGATAAAAATGTATTCGTTACAGTTATCAATAATTTTTAGCATATACGTATCTTAATTGCGTTTGCACTTCATCCTTGTATAGAATCAATGTCCTGTTATTGCTTTCCCCCCCCCTTCCAGGCTTTAATTTCCCATCAATATTCCAATTAACACTATTATTTATGATTTCCAAGTAGTTTATATTTAGGTGACCAAAATTTCCCTTATCTCTCAACTTCTCCCTTTTTCCCTTTTCCTAGCAACAGTCTAATATTCTGGTTACACGTCTTATCTGGCGTTCTGACAACGTCCTTTCTATAGATGTACAGGTAGGTCTCAACTTAACAAACCACAATTGGAACCACAATGGAGTTTCCCCTGCTAAGTAAAGCAGTTGTTAAGGGACGTGTAGGCAATTTGTGCCATATTTTTTTTAAGGAGTCACTGCAGTTGTTAAGGAAATCATTTGCTCATTAAGCGAATCCAGATTCCCCCACCGACTTCGCTTGTCGGAAGCTGGGCTGGGACGGCGATCGCAAATGGTGATCACATGATTGTAATAAATGCATGCTGGTCGCCAAGCACCCCAATTTTTGATCGTGAGACCGTGCTGCAACAGTCATAAAGACGAGGACTGATTGCGAAATGACGTTTTTCAGTGCTGTTGCAACTTTGAATGCTCACTATAATAATAATAATAATAATAATAATAATAATAATAATAATAATAATAACAATAATAATAATTGGAAGGGACCTTGGAGGTCATCTAGTCCAACCACCTGCTCGGACAGGAAACCCTATACCATTTCGGACAAAGGGCTGTCCAGCCTCTTCTTAAAAACTTCCAGCTTTGGAGAAGGGAGGGAGGGAGGGAGGGAGGGAGGGAGGAAGGAAGGAAGGAAGGAAGGAAGGAAGGAAGGAAGGAAGGAAGGAAGGAAGGAAGGAAGGAAGGAAGGAAGAAAGGAAGGAAAAAAAAGAATAACAGAATAACAGACTCGGAAGGGACCTTGGAGGTCATCTAGTCCAACCCCCTGCTCAGGCAGGAAGCCCTATCCCATTTCAGACAAAGGGCTGTCCAGTCTCTTCTTAAAAACTTCCAGTATTGGAGAAGGGAGGGAGGGAGGGAGGGAAAGAAGGAGGGAAGGAAGAAGGGAAGGAAGGAAGGAAGGAAGGAAAAAAGAATAACAGAATAACAGACTCGGAAGGGACCTTGGAGGTCATCTAGTCCAACCCCCTGGTCAGGCAGGAAGCCCTATCCCATTTCAGACAAACGGCTGTCCAATCTTTCCTTTAAAAACTTCCAGTGTTGGAGCATCCACAGCTTCTGGAGGCAAATGTTATCTCCAAATCTGCATTTACACAGCCCCAGCAACTTTGGAGCCTATAAACCCGGGGCTATCTTTCTCAGTGTGCAGTGTATCTCTTGGTGTGCTGCGCAAATCCAACCTGCTTGTCGGTATACGGCTGCCCGCATTGGGCCATCTCAGGAAAAAGAGGTTGATTTATGTCTTTTTACGTTTATTCATCCGATTTCAAAAAACGCCCATCAATCTCACGGAGAGACTCCGGGGTTAATTCAATTACCAGGTTCAGCTTGTTCGGATGTAGGCTGTGAAAATGCCAAAGATGTTTCGCAATGCTGCGTTTTTTTTCCGGGTCTGCCAGCAGCCTCTAATTTTCTGCCTGATTGCCACGCTTCAATTTTGTTCGCCCGTTTCTTCCCTCCGGCAGGGGGGAAACTCATTTGTAGGGGCGAAACACAATTCGAGCAGTGACACGTACTTGAAAGGCTGTTCAAATCAGCCGCTTTGCTTTCCTGCTGAAATGTAGACTTTAAGACAGAATAACAGAGCTGGAAGGGACCTTGGAGGTCATCTAGTCCAACCCCCTGCTCAGGCAGGAAACCCTATACCAGGGCTTTTCAACCAGTGGTAGGGGAACCCCCTGTGGTACATTGGCACCTGGCAGGTGGTACGCGACCATCCTAGAAAAGTGGCAGCGGGGGAGGGGAATGGGCTGAACCGGTGGCAGCACCGCACAAGTCTGAGCGAGAGACGGCTAGAGCTGCAGGGCTGTCAGGGCTCAGCGGAAGCGCCAGGATCAGTGCCGCTTTCCAGCTGATCGGCGCTTCTTCGGGGCTGTCAGGGCTCAGTGGAAGCACCAGGATCAGCACCAGGATCCAGCTGAACCTCGGCGCTGATCCTGGTGCTTCCGCTGAGCCCAGAAGAAGCGCCGATCAGCTGGAATGTTACAGCCTCTCCAGGGTCTTGTGATTTACATTCAGATGCTTGGCAACTGATTCATATTTATGACAGTCACAGTGTCCCAGGGTCATGTGAAGGGACCAAAACCTGCTGCAACCACCCAGCAGACGGGGGGGGGGAATAAAAACCAAACACCCCCCCACCCCACCCCCGCTGCCAATCCTCAACAGAAATGCTCACAACAATGGAAACCTCGGACAGGAGGAAGAGTGCCGCCGGGCGGGCAGGCAGGTGTCTTGCTCGGCTGTGGCTTGGGGGGCACTTTTTTCAGTGCCCTTGTAACTTCGAACAGTCACTAAGCGAACTGTTGTAAATCGAGGACTACCTGTACTTTATCACTTTTTTCCTTTTTTGGGGGGGGTCATCAAGTTTTTTGACACCTTGCTAGGTGACTGGTGGTACTCAGATGCTGCCATATCCTAAAAGTGGTACAATGGGTGAAAAGGTTGAAAAGCCCTGCCCTATACCATTTCAGAGAAATGGCTGTCCAATCTCTTCTTAAAAACTTCCAGGGTTGGAGCATTCACCGCTTCTGGAGGCAGGTGGTTCCACTGGTTAATTGTTCTCACTGTCAGGAAGTTTCTCCTTAGTTCCAGGTTGCTTCTCTCCTTGATTAGTTTCCATCCGTTGCTTCTTGTCCAGCCTTCAGGTGCTTTGGAGAATAGCTTGACTCCCTCTTCTTTGGGGCAGCCCCTGAGATATTGGAGCACTGCTATCATGTCCCCCCTCGTCCTTCTCTTCGTTAAATTAGACCTACCCAATTCCTGCCACCGTTCTTTATATGTTTTATCCTCCAGACCCCTAATCATCTTTGTGGCTCTTCTCTGCACTCTTTCCAGAGTCTCAGCATCTTTTTCATAGCAAGCTGACCAAAACTGGATGCATTTAATAGGCACATTTGTATGCCTGCACCATCAAACTGACTCTTAGCGGCTCACTTAGAAAATACGATACAAATAGAGCCCGTCTTAAGTATTAAAATGGCACTATAAAAATAGAAAGAGGATAAGTGCTTTGCGTGCATTTGCATGCATTTGCATACAATAATACTTATAGCGGTGAGCGTGTGTGCTGAAGCTTGGCAGCGAATTGCTCATCAGTTCTGCCCTCCGATATCGTGTTCACAATTTCCCTCCCTTGCGTCGCTTGCTGAGGCTTCATTCTGCCCGGAACGGAGCGGAGTTCTCGGCAAGCTTTGGAATTGAATAACCAGGTTAGAAGATTGATAGATAAAACACCGGAGGGAATACTAGAGATAGCCCTTGATTTATGACACGTCCGGGAGCAGAATTTCCATGGCTGAGAAAGTGAATTATGATCCATTAAGTGAATTATGATCCATTTTACAACCTTATTTGGCCTGGTTGTTAAGCGAATCGCGCAGTCGTTAAGCAAATCCAGCTTGCCCCATTGGCTTCGCTTGTCGGAAGCCGACTGGGAAAGTCGCAAGTGGGGATCCTGCGTCCGCAGGACACCGCAACTGTCATAAATGGATTAACCAGTGGAACAACCTGCCTCCAGAAGCGGTGAATGCTCCAACCCTGGAAGTTTTTAAGAAGAGACTGGACAGCCATTTGTCCAAAATGGTATAGGGTTTCCTGCCTGAGCAGGGGGTTGGACTAGATGACCTCCAAGGTCCCTTCCAACTTTATTATTATTATTATTATTATTATTATTATTATTATTATTATTAGCCTGAATTTTGATCACATGACTATGAGGATACTGCGACGGTCATTAAGTGGCGAGGGCCGGCTCTACGTCATGCTTTTTAATGCTGGTGTTGTCACGCTGCCAACATTGGATGTTTTTGAATGGACAACAGAGACAAATGTAGCCATCTTTTACCTTTTGCTTTCAGAGTTAGATGATGCTGGGAGGGGGGATGTGAACGAGAGGCCAGCTAGACATAACAACACTAAACCTAGTGTGAGGATCAAGGTTATTGTAACCAGGCGCTTCAAGCTAATTAGGGAGTGTGATTTATGACTATTAATTGGAGGAGGGAATTGTGCTTTGATACTATGTGCTCAGGGGAGGGGAATTCAGTTTTTGGCTTCGATTACGCAGTGCCGATATTAAGCTACTCAAAATAAAAGATTCTTTAAGGTAAACAACGCCTCGAAGTTCTTTCGAAGAGTTTCATCTGTCGGAACCAGGACAGCTGTAACTTGGACGCTCGCTCAATGAATGGTTGTTAAGTCGAGGATTATCTGCAGACATGGGGAAGTCAGTCCTAAACGAGGAGTTTGGTGATCCTGTTCCAGGGGTGTTTGGGGAAAATCTCACCTGGAACCCCAGAATTGGAAGAAATTATGGAGAATCATCTAGTCCAGAGATGTCCAATCTTGGTAGAAGAGAATCTCTGTAGCTCAAGGTTGAACTGTGGTTCTCTCAGCTTGGTTGACTTCTTGCAGACATTTCATGACCCAACTAGGTAACATCATCAGTGCTAGAAGGGAGTGGGGTTTGCAGAGAGGAGGAGGAGGAGGAGGAGGAGGAGAACTGTTGAGTTCCTGGTACTTTTTGAGATTGCTTGTTTTCTCGCAGACATTTCTTTACCGGACTATGTAACATCATCAGTGCTGCAAAGCTGAGTGCTAACTCTTCTCCCTTCTAGCACTGATGATGTTACCGAGTTTGGGTCATGAAACATCTGCAAGGAAACAGTCAAGCTCAGAGAGCACCAAGGACCCCCCAGTTCTCCTCCTCCTCCTCTCCACAAACCCTTCTAGCACGGATGATGTTACCTAGTTGGGTAATAAAACGTCTGCAAGAAAACCACGGAGAGTTCAATCATGAGTGGTTTGCTCAATATTGGAAAAATGAAAACCTACCAACGGAAGAAGAACTAATTAAGAAAATCTTAGATTGTGCAGAAAGGGACAGGCTGACATTGAAGATAAAAGAGAAAGAAGATTCAGTATACTTTAGAGCAGAGGTCCCCAACCTTTTGGGCACCAGGGACCGATTCTGTGGAGAGATTTTTTTTCCGCGGACCGGAGTATGTGTGTGTTGTTTTGTGTGCTGCCTGTAACCTGTGGATGGGGCTTTCCTTGTTTGTGCGGACCGGTTGCTGGCATGCCGCGGCCCGGTACCGATCCACGGACCGGGGGGTTGGGGACCCGTTTTAGAAAATGGGACGATTTTTATCAATGGCTAGAAAAACGAGTTAGAGAGAAAGAAATGTGATATGTACTGTGTAACATTAAATATGTATTAGTAAGAAGACGACCATCGGGTGAAGTGAAGATGTAAGAAACATATTATTAACTAACATATTGATTGTGAAAACATAGAAACTAATTATTATTGTTTTTTAAATACAACACGCTGTTTGCTAAATACTAAAGAATGTTATTCTATAAAAATTAATAAAATATATACCAAAAAAAAAGGTCTGCAAAAAAAGCCACTAAGCTCAGCTCAGAGAGCAGCATGGACTCCCAAGCCATCGTTGTTGTCCTCCTCCTCCTGTCCCCCCCACCCCTTTCTAGCACTGATGATGTTACCTAGCTGGGTAACGAAACGTCTACAAGAAAACAAGCAAGCTCAGAGAGCGCCAAGGACCCCACATTCCTCCTCCTCCTCCCTTCTAGCACTGAAGATGTTACCTAGCCTGGTAACGAAACGTTCGGAAACCAACCCCACCAGCCTGTTCTTCTTCCACAGGTCAACCCAGTTGGAAGCCTCCTCAGATGCCCGATCCCGGTTCTCGACCCTCGGGGCCCTTCCCCCTTCAACTTACACAACATATTGGTCACCTGCCTCCGCCGAGCCTTCTTCTGCTGGAGACGGAGGTTGTGGTAGTCGGACCGGCTTCCCGATTTGGCCTCCAGAGCCTCCAGAAGCTTCTCCTTCCGCAGCTGCAGGCCGATGAGCAGATAGAGGACGCTGATGATGGCCATGGGGACGAAGAAGAAGACGACGGTGGTAACCTGGATGAGGAGGTTGTAGATCAAGGGGGACTTCACCAGAGTGCAGGTGTCCGAGTCGGGTACCACACCCCATCCGGGCACGTAGAGAGTCTGTATCCCGTGTAGGCTGGTGTTCGGGATGGAGCAGACAACGGAGAGGACCCACACCATGACGATCACCTTCTGGGCGTGGTTTTTGGTCACCACGTACTTCGCCTTGAGCGGGTGGACCACAGCAATGTAGCGCTCCACGCTGAGGGCCGTCACGTTGAGGATGGAGGCGAAGCAGACGGCCTCGAAGAGCAGGGTCTTAAAGCGGCAGCCTCCGGCCCCTAAGAGGAAGGGGTAGTTGCTCCACATCTCGTAAATCTCCAGCGGCATGCCCAGCAGAAGCACCAGGAGGTCCGAGATGGCCAGGCTGAAAAGGTAATAGTTGGTGGGCGTCCTCATGAAGCGGTGCTGGATGATCACCAGACAGGTCACGAGGTTGCCCAGGGCCCCCACCACAAAAATCAGCAGGTAGGTGGTGCAGACGGGAACGAAAAAACCTGACCGGCGGGGTCCCAGGTATCGGAGGCGCAGCTCCTCGGCTGTCATGTTTAGGACCTCGGGGTTGAAGGGACTCGGTTTCCCCTCCGGCGTGCTGCCGTTGCACACGTCTCCAGAAGCCGCCGGGTCCAGCAGCTCCATGGGGGAGAACTGGAAGTCCAGCTTGGAGCAGTCAGCAGAAGACGGGGAGATGACTTCAGACTGGAAGGAGAGAAGCACAGTGAGCGATGTGTGGGCGAATCTGAAGGCTAGGATCAGACTATCACAATGAAAAGAGTTGGAAGGGACCTTGGAGGTCATCTAGTCCAGCCCCCTGCTCAAGGAGGAGACCCTATCCCATTTCCTTACAAATGGTTGTCCCATCTCTTCTTTTTTTTAAAAAAAAAATATTTTATTATTTTTTCAATTTTACATTTGAGTATTTAAAAAGCAACCTGGTGACTGGGTTAATCAATAGTTCAATAACAAAACCTTTAGTGCAAACCTCAGGTTACAGCATCAGATATTATATAATAATAATAATAATAATAATAATAATAATAATAATAATAATAATAATAATAATAATAATAATAGTAGTAGTAGTAGTAGTAGTAGTAGTAGTAGTAAAGTTGGAAGGGACCTTGGAGGTCATCTAGTCCAACCCCCTGCTTAGGCAGGAAACCCTATACCATTTCAGACAAATGGCTGTCCAGTCTCTTCTTGAAAACTTCCAGTGTTGGAGCATTCACCGCTTCTGGAGGCAGGTTGTTCCACTGGTTAATTGTTCTCACTGTCAGGAAGTTTCTCTTTAGTTTTAGGTTGCTTCTCTCCTTGATTAGTTTCCATCCGTTGCTTCTTGTCCTGCCCTTAGGCGCTTTGGAGAATAGCTTGACTCCCTCTTCTTTGGGGCAGCCCCTGAGATACTGGAACCCTGCTATCATGTCACCCCTCGTCCTTCTCTTCATTAAACTGACATACCCAATTCCAGCAGCCGTTCCTTATATGTTTTAGCCTCCAATCCCCTAATCATCTTTGTTGCTCTTCTCTGTACTCTTTCTAGAGTCTCCACATCTTTTTTATATCGTGATGATCAAAACTGGATGCAGGATTCCAAGTGTGGCCTTACTAAGGCATTATAAAGTGGTATTAATACTTCACTTGATCTTGATTCTATCCCTCTGTTAATGCAGCCCAGCACTGTGTTGGCTTTTTTGGCAGCTGCAGCACACGGCTGGCTCCTATTTAAGTGATTGTCCACTAGGACTCTTGAGATCCCTCTCACAGTTACTACTATTGAGCAAGGTACCCCCTATACTATACCTGTACATTTGGTTTTTCTTGCCTAAATGTAGAACCTTACTTTTTTCACCATTGAATATTGCATTGACTTAACTGATACTGTTTATGATTATCGTTTATTACACTTACTACAGTTATTTATCACTATATCAACTATTGTTAACTGAACACGTGCACCCGGACAATCGTCTGTTTGCTAAACACTGAAAATGTTATTGGGGGGATAAGCCCAATGTTGATCCCAACCTTGTCCTAATCCCAATCCTGATCCTAACCCCACCCTAAACCTTAACCCCCATCCCGATCCTATTTTATCCCCAACCCTATAAAACTCAATAAAATCTTTTTTAAAAAAAAAAAAAAATTGGGGTGCTTGGCAAAGTGGCTCACATTTATGATGGCTGCAGTGTCCTTAACAACTGCAGTGATTAACAACTGGGGCCAAAATGGAAATTTTGGGGGGTGGGCTGTGGTTGTAAAAGTCAAGGACTTCCGGCAGCCCGTTTGATCACAAGCTCCCCTTTTTGCCAGACCCCCCCCCAAAAAGAACATTTAGGGAAGACATTTGAGCCCCGCTTTCTTTTCAAATTAAACAGAGCAATAACGAAACCGCTGGAAATGACTAGCGCGTAATTTATTTCGCGCAGAAAAAAACCCGCCACTGCTTGTTATTTTCACGGCATTAAAAAGTGGACACGCAGCGATTTTGACTAAAATTTTAATCCCCAAATGAAGGGGGGAGCGGGAGAGAGAGAGGACAGTCACAAAATCGCAAGCTGCGGCTTGTGAAAGGAATACAAACAACTCTGGATTTTGGGCCAGCTGGGAAATTAGACGGGAAGAGAAATAAAGCGGAAAGCCGAGTAAACAAAGAGTTTTATTACCCAGCCTTATTTAATTCTTTTGCAGAAGATTGAAAGTTTTTAGGATTTGAGAGAAAAAACACAGAAATAACCACAACATCACGCAACTTAGCTGCCATAAACGTACGGTCAACATTTGCCGTGAAACTCAACCGGGTGGCCTTAATTTCCATAGTAGAAACCCGACTTAGGCTGCGGTGCTTGAAAAGAGAGAAAAGATAGAAAAATGTGGGTTCGGCAGCATCACCACCAGATCTACATGGAGGGAGGTGTGTAGTGGGGTGCCCCAGGGCTCTGTTCTGGGCCCAGTGCTCTTCAACATCTTCATCAACGATTTGGATGAGGGGATAGATGGGGAACTCATCAGATTTGCAGACGACACCAAGCTGGCAGGAATAGCCAACACTCCAGAAGTTACAGGCTTAGGATACAGGAGGATCTGGACAGACTTGAACACTGGGCACTATCTAACAAAATGAAATTCAAGGGTGAAAAAAGTAAGGTTCTACATTTAGGCAAGAAAAACCAAATGTACAGGTATAGTATAGGGGGTACCTTGCTCAATAGTAGTAACTGTGAGAGGGATCTCGGAGTCCTAGTGGACGATCCCTTAAATAGGAGCCAGCCGTGTGCTGCAGCTGCCAAAAAAGCCAACACAGTGCTGGGCTGCATCAACAGAGGGATAGAATCAAGATCATGTGAAGTGTTAATACCACTTTACAATGCCTTGGTAAGGCCACACTTGGAATCCTGCATCCAGTTTAGGTCACCGCGATGTAAAAAAGAAGTTGAGACTCTAGAAAGAGTACAGAGAAGAGCAACAAAGATGATTAGGGGACTGGAGGCTAAAGCATATAAGGAACGGTTGCTGGAATTGGGTATGTCTAGTTTAATGAAGAAAAGGACGAGGGGGGACATGATAGCAGCCTTCCAATATCTCAGGGGCTGCCCCAAAGAAGAGGGAGTCAAGCTATTCTCCAAAGCGCCTGAAGGCAGGACAAGAAGCAACAGGTGGAAACTCATCAAGGAGAGAATCAACCTGGAACTAAGGAGAAATTTTCTGACAGTTAGAACAATTAACCAGTGGAACAACCTGGGGTCCAAGACTACTGGCTAGTTAGCTAATGAAGGCCACTGATTCATCTCTACTGTCTTGACAGCAATTCCCAGTTTTTTCCAGGATATTCCAAGGAACTCCTTGTTCTCTGGATCTAGCCGCAGATCCATTCTCTTTCTCTTCTCCTATTTCTCCAAACTACTACTACTACTACTACTACTACTAGTAGTAGTAGTAGTAGTAGTAGTAGTAGTAAAGTTGGAAGGAACCTGGGAGGTCATCTAGTCCAACCCCCTGCTCAGGCAGGAAACCCTATACCATTTCACACAAATGGCTGTCCAGTCTCTTCTTTAAAATGTCCAGTGTTGGAGCATTCACCGCTTCTGGAGGCAGGTTGTTCCACTGGTTAATTGTTCTCACTGCCAGGAAGTTTCTCCTTGATCAAACAAGAGGGACAGATTCTAACCAGGGTTAATTTAATGTGCTCCTTTTTGTAAACAATTTTATTGATTAGGGGGGGGAAAATCTCACCGACTTATTAAAAAAGTAGAATGGTTCTCTTCTTGTGATGTTAGCTGTCCACTGAGGTTCCAACTCTCTGTGTGTTTGCTCGTGTGATTGGCGTGTCTACTTTTTAATATTTTTTTGAAGTAGATAAGCAATCCTAGGTGGAATAAATCTGATCATAATAAATCTAGCCATAGTTTCAAACAGCCAGAGATATTTTTTTTAAGCAAGGTAGCAGAGAAGATTTTGAGATGGTTTAATGACTTTGCTGATCAATCATTGAAAAATCCAGATGAGCCTTTGCTAAGAATTTGTCTGCTTTCATGCTGTCTTTTTTATCTTAATTATCACAAGTAGGAATTCAGATAAAGGGCAAGTCAGAAGAGATGATAAAAACGCCTTAACTGAACAACACCTGGATGAACTATAGAATGGAAATAAGAATAGAATTAGAATTAGATTAGAACTAGAATAGAATAAATTAGAATTAGAATTGAATAAATTAGAATTAGAATTAGAATAGAATTAGAATAGAATAGGAATAGAATAGATTTAGAATAGAATAGGAATAGAATAGAATAAATTAAAATTAGAATAGAATAAAATAGAATAGAATAGAATTAGAATTAGAATAGGGATAGAATAGAATTAGAATAGAATAAATTAGAATTAGAATTAGAATAGAATTAGAATTAGAATTAGAATAGAATAGGAATAGAATAAGAATAGAATTCTAGAATAGAATTTTAAGAATACACGTAGAAGAATTGTTCAGTAGCACAAGGATTGCCTCAGCTGGCTACATTACCCACACCTGGAATGCTGCATCCAGTTTTGGTCACCATGATGTAAAAAAGATGTTGAGACTCTAGAAAGAGTACAGAGAAGAGCAGCAAAGATGATTAGGGGACTGGAGGCTAAAACATATAAGGAACAGTTGCTGGAATTGGGTATGTCAAGTCTAATGAAGAGAAGGATGAGGGGGGACAGGATAGTAGCCTTCCAATATCTCAAGGGGCTGCCCCAAAGAAGAGGGAGTCAAGCTATTCTCCAAAGCACTGAAGGCAGGACAAGAAGCAACAGGTGGAAACTAACCAAGGAGAGAAGCAACCTGGAACTAAGGAGGAATTTCCTGACAGTTAGAACAATTAACCAGTGGAACAACCTGCCTCCAGAAGAAGTGAATGCTCCAACACTGGAAGTTTTTAAGAAGAGACTGGACAGCCATTTGTCTGAAATGGTATAGAGTTTTCTTCCTGAACAGGGGATTGGACTAGATCAGGGGTAGTCAACCTTGGCTCCTTTATGACTCGTGGACTTCAACTATGCTGGCTCAGGAATTCTGGGAGTTGAAGTCCACGAGTCATAAAAGAGCCAAGGTTGACTACCCCTGGACTAGATGACCTCCAAGGTCCCTTCTAACTGTATTATTCTATTCTATTCTATTCTATTCTATTCTATTCTATTCTATTCTATTCTATTCTATTCTATTCCATTCCATATTTTCTATTCTAGTCTATTCTGTTCCGTTCCACTCCACTCTACACAGGTGTTTCTTACCTGCAAAAGGAGTTCCACCCCTTATTTTCTTGACATTCTTTTGAAGTGCCAATGCACCATCAAACATTATGGACTCTTTGACGTCCACTCACTCTTTGCTTCTCTTTGAAGCCAGCCATTCGCGTCACCTAATTTGGACGGCATTCCTTCAAACCCGGCATAATTTCTCCCTAAAGTCACACCTGTGTTTTCTCATTATCATCCTTCACTCAACATGCCACAACCGGCTCACAGCTGTGAGAATCTTATTTGCACAAAGCTGGAAAGAACACAGCTAGTCCTCAACGTACGCAACTATTCATTTAGTGACGGTTTGAAGTTCCCAAGGCATTGGAAAAAAAGTAACTTACGACCGCTTTTCACATTTACGACGGCGGCAGCATCCCCCTAGTCACGTGATCAAAAGTCAGACGCTTGGCAACTGACTCTTACTTATGACAGTTGCAGTGTCCCCCCGGGGTCATGTGATCATCTCTGATTTTTAAGTTGTGATGATTAGAATGCTGTTACAAAAATGGCTTGAAATATTTAAAAATGTCAAGGAAAAAAAGTTACGGCTGTAGCATTTTTGTATTATTTTTTTTCACAACCGTGAGCAGTTGAGTCTGTTGCTGGCTGAGTTTCCCGGTGAGTAATTGGGACTATATTGAGGTGATATATTGTCTCATCCAAATTCCACAAATCAAAATCCAGCTTTGGACAAATCCCTGGGTTAATTAACGACTTGATCCAGTTGAGGAGTTTGCGAAATAAAGCCAGACTTTTGGTTTTTTTCTGAATCTCCATTCGGCAGAAGAAAACATTTGTCATTCTGGTTTCATCCTCACACTACCATCACATTCCCTAAAGAGACCCATGCATGATTTAGGATATGTCATCGCGGCTCATTTATAATACTGGTGTAATGTTGCAGCTGGTCTTTTTATATCGGCTGAAATTGTTTGTCATTGGCCTACGTGCGTTACAAGGTAAAGGATGCAAATTTAAGCAAAAGGGTTAAATTGCATCTCGGCACAACTGACATAAATTTTACCAGCGGCATAAATCTGGATGGAACAGACTGGGGAATCAACAGATATTTTTACTCTCAAATGATCTATTAAATTGATTTGACTGTGCCTGAACTATCAGCTAACCACAGGAGTGCACCCAGATTAAAGTAAAAACAGTCAAGATGGCAGCTAGGCCCATCGGATCAACGCCCCATTTGTTTTCAACATCCATTAGTTTACCAGCACAGTAAATCACACACAAAAAAGTAAAGAATATTAATTCCAACTCAGCTTAGGCTGTTGTATATATTCCTAGAAGTGAGCAACAGAAAGCATCATATGTCCTCTTTCACACACATGTACACGATGAATGTCTACGGAGATTCTCAGTCATCCAAGTTATGCTTTGTCCCAAAGGTGCTTTTTTCAAGAGGCAACTGGACTTTCTTGTTTTTCTTTGAAGACGTTTCGCTTCTCATCCCAGAAGCTTCTTCAGCTCTGACTGGACGGTGGGGAATGGAAGAATTTATATGCCTTGCAGACAGCTGGTCATTTGCCTTCTTTTAGAGCAGGGGTCTTCAAACTTGGCCCTTTTATGACTCGTGGACTTCAACTCCCAGAATTCCTCAGCCAGCGGGCTAAGTCTGAAGACCCTTGTTTTAGAGGGTCTTTGAGGCCATTTGGAGTTTTATATGTGTCCTCAGGGTCACCTGGGTGGTGCAAATGGGTGTGGAGCCTTCTATTTCTCTTCTTATTCTTATCCTATCCTACCTTACACAGGTGTTTCTTACCTGCAAAAGGAGATCCAACTATTATTATTATTATTATTATTATTATTATTATTATTATGGATCATCGCACAGTCAGCCAGATGTTCAGACTGGATTTGGCATTTTGTCTACCTATTGAGTCCTTCCCAAGGACCTGGGATAGGCAGATGTGGATGTTTGATGGTATTACAAGGCTGTCAGCCGCCCTGAGTCCGTAAGGAGAAGGGCGGGGTAAAAATTAAATAAATAAATAAAATAAATTACAGATCTCGTTGCAGGATGGAAGCAGTTCCTAGTAAGGCCACCTTTTGCAATGGACTAATAGCGAATTTGTCAATGCCGATGATGGTGTCCAAGTGGTGCTCCAGTTGTTTTGGGATTGCACCCAAGGCGCCTATGACTATTGGTACTACCCTTGCTTGCCTTTGCCACAGTCTTTCTATTTCTATTTGTAGGTCTTTGTGTTTTGTGATCTTCTCCAGTTCTTTCTCGTCTATTCTGCTGTCTCCAGGCACTGCCACGTCCACTATCCAGGCTTTTTTGTCTTTCTTATCGACAATTGTTAAGTCTGGGGTGTTATGTTGCAGGTGCTTGTCTGTTTGAATTCTGAAGTCCCAGAGCAGCTTAACTTTATCATTTTCTATGACTTTTTCTATATTATTATTATTATTATTATTATTATTATTATTATTATTATTATTATTATTATTATTATTATTATTATTATTATTATTATTTAAACAGGTTGATGGAGCCACCCAACTCACAGCCAGCGACACTGGATGGAAGTCAGCATCGGTTTTGATGCATTGATTGTGCTGCAGCCCCCCCCCCCAAATGCAGGAAAGTGACTCAAAGCTGTGATCTACCCACCTCAAAGCTGCCAACCGCAATGGGTTTGCTGGTGTGTGTGTGTGTGTGTGTGTGTGTGTGTGTGTGTGACTTTCCAAGGCCCCCTCCTCCAGCCCTTTTAATGCTACCAGTCCAAAATCAAGCCACAAAATTCCATCTCTATCCCTTTCATGGATGGAGGGGGAGATAAGAGGGTGGGGGGGGGAGAGGAGGAGGGGCACACACCAGCATCATCAATCGTATTTTATCTCCTGACGCAAAGCAAATGCACCATTCTTTTTTTTCAAATCTAATCACGTAACTTGACTGCGGCCATGAACCAGCAGAAAGGAAAAAAAAAAGAGACAATCGTTTTTAAGTATCTTCTAGAACCTTCCGTATAGCTATGCCTCAACTTACAACACTTCGTTTAGTGACTGCTCAAACAGTTAACCACAGCGTGGAAAAAAGCGACTTCATCACCGTTTCTCACACTTACAACCGTTGCGACGTCCCCGCAGTCGCACCTTCAGACGCTCGGCCACTGACTCGTATTTATGATGGTCGCAGCGTCCCCCCCGGGATCATGTGATCCCTTTTTTGCGACCTTCTGACAAGCAAAGTCAATGGGGGGAAGCCGGATTCACTTAACAACCGTGTTACTAATGTAACAACTGCGCTTCGCGTAACAACTGTGGCAAAGAAAGGTTGTACAAGGGCGCAAAGATCACTTAGCAATGTAAAGTTTGGGCTCAATTGTGCTCATTTAAGTCGAGGACCGCCTGTAATAAATGAGGAACGATGCATTTAAAAAACGCTAAAAAAACCCAACCCATTGTTCTGATTAGTTAAAACTAATGTAAAATCTAGAATCGCAGAATAATAAGGAATATATATAATACAGTATCTGACATTAAAGAGTGCAGAGAAGAGCAACAAAGAGGATCAGGGGACTGGAGGCTGAAACATAAGGAGCGGTTGTTGGAATTGGGGATGTCTAGTTTAATGAAGAGAAGGACGAGGGGGGACATGATAGCAGCCTTCCAGTATCTCAGGGGCTGCCCCAAAGAAGAGGCAGTCAAGCTATTCTCCAAGGCACCTGAAGGCAGGACAAGAAGCAACGGATGGAAACTGATCAAGGAGAGAAGCAACCTAGAACTAAGGAGAAACTTCCTGACAGTGAGAACAATTAACCAGTGGAACAACCTGCCTCCAGAAGCGGTGAATGCTCCAACACTGGAAGTTTTTAAAAAGAGACTGGACAGCCCTTTGTCTGAAATAGTGTAGGGTTTCCTGCCTGAGCAGGGGGTTGGACTAGATGACCGCCAAGGTCCCTTCCAACTTTTTATTATTATTATTATTATTATTATTATTATTATTATTATTATTATTATTATTATTATTATTATTATTATTAAAAAATAATAACCAGTTGTAATGCTGAGGGACGGCCATTCCCATTCCCTGTTCAAACAAGTTCAGTTACTCTTAATTCTTCTTTGTTTAGCTAGCCATTCTTTTTCTAAAAGTAACTTTTGGGGAAACGGCTTTGGCCAAAAAGGGCTGATGTTTTGGACACTCTGCTCAAGAGCCTGAAAAGCCCTTCTCCAGCCCCCTGGCTGCCCCAAAGGAGAGGAGAGAGCAAACAGATGGTAGCGAGAGGGCAACAGAAAGATAGAAACACACAGAAAGAGTGCAGAGAAGAGCAACCAAGATGATTAGGGGACTGGAGGCTAAAACATATAAGGAACAGTTGCTAGAATTGGGGATGTCTAGTTTAAGGAAGAGAAGGACGAGGGGGGACAGGATAGCAGCCTTCCAGTATCTCAGGGGTTGCCCCAAAGAAGAGGGAGTCAAGCTCTTCTCCGAAGCGCCTGAAGGCAGGACAAGAAGCAACGGGTGGAAACTAATCAAGGAGAGAAGCAACCTGGAACTAAGGAGAAACTTCCTGACAGTAAGAACAAATAACCAGTGGAACTGCTTGCCTCCAGAGGTTGTGGGGGCTCCATCACTGGAGGTATTTAAGAAGAGACTGGACAGCAATAGTAATAGTAGTAGTAGTAGTAGTAGTAATAACAACAATAATAATAATATTGGAAGGTATCTTGGAGGTCATCTAGTCCAACCCCCTGCTCAGGAAGGAAACCCTATACCATTTCAGACAAATGGCTGTCCAGTCTCTTCTTTAAAACTTCCAGTGTTGGAGCATTCACCGCTTCTGGAGGCAGGTTGTTCCACTGGTTAATTGTTCTAACTGTAGGAAGTTTCTCTTTATTACAAGGTTGCTTCTCTCCTTAGTTAGTTTCTCCATCCGTTGCTTCTTGTCCTGCCTTCAGGCGCTTTGGAGAATATAGCTTGACTCCCTCTTCTTTGGGGCAGCCCCTGAGATACTGGAAGGCTGCTATCATGTCCCCCCTCGTACTTGTCTTCATTAAACTAGACATACCCAATTCCAGCAGCCGTTCCTTATATGCTTTAGCCTCCAGTCCCCTGATCCTCTTTGTTGCTCTTCTCTGCCGTCTTTCCAGAGTCTCAACATCTTTTTTACATCGTGATGACCAAATCTGGATGTCGTATTCCAGGTGTGGGCTTACCAAGGCATTATAAAGTGTTATAAAGATTTGTCTGAAATGGTATAGGGTCTCCTGCTTGACCAGGGGGTTGGACTAGAAGGCCTCCAAGGTCCCTTCCAGCTCTGTTATTTATCTTTTTCCTTCGTTCTTGCCACCCGAACCCTCCATTTTCCCCCCCTTCTCCCGCAGAGTGTTTGGAGAGCAGAAGAGACCACGGCCCCCCCTGCGTGGCCGAGTAGAAATAAATATGTGGGGCTGTTTTAAAAAAATAAAGATCACGTATATTCAGGAGCAGAATGGAACTAGGCAGCCCACAACCCACCAGGATATTTTTAAAGGAAAGAGAGAGAGAGAGAGAGACGCAAATCAGAACGAGATCAGCCATGCAGGATCATCCGTAATTATTCTACATTTCACAGCTGCCGCGCACTCCAAGTGGGAACCGGAGACCGGTTAGCACTTAGAAAAAAAAGAGAGAGAGCAATTATCTCCCACATTTCACTACAGACAACCAAAAAGCCACCATCATTTAAATGTCTTAAGAGATTTTTTTTTAAAACAAAACAAAACAAAAAATACGAGTCTGTGATAACATGCAAAGAAGAACATTGTCTAACCTACCAAGAGGCTGCGGGCGAATTGCGTCGGAAACATGAAACTGCATTATCCAAAGTTGCGGGTGCTCCATCACTGGAAGCTTTTTAAGAAGAGACTGGACAGCCACTTGTCTGAAATGGTAGAGGATCTCCTGCTTGAGCAGGGAGGGGGGGGTTGGACTACAAGACCTCCAACGTCCCTTCCACTTCTATTCTGACTGATGGATCGATCGATGTAGGACATCCGCCAAATGCCCACCGCTAGCTGCAAATATTCCACAAAGCAGCTTTGTGGTCTCTCCATTTTACTGTTTCTCACCTCTAAAGAGATCGGCATTGGTGGACAAGAATATTTTTGCTTTCTGGATGGGAGCTGCAGAGAAGTCTCTAGAATCGAATGCTTCAAGCTTGCACCTTGGTAAAAATATAAAAGCTTTCTGGATTAAGATTTGGTGGAACATTCAACAGATTTTTAAGAAAAAGATAAAGTTCACTCCACAATTATTTTTGTTGGGTGTTATTACAGATTGTGATGCTAAAGAAATTAACTTGATGTTGAATTTGATAACAGCTGCAAGGTTATTAGTAGGGCAATATTGGAAGAAGGATTGCTTGCCTACTATAGAAGAATGGACGCTTAAAGTCTCAAACTTAGCAGAAATGGCCAAGATTTCTGCTTATTTGAAGGATTATATTGTAATTTTTATAAAACTTTTAATAAAAAAAAAGCTTGCACCTTTGTTGCTCTCAATAGGAAACACATCTGGAGCATCCCCAAAGACGCTGGCTAGGTTGGGACAAAAAACGGCGGCGGCGTTGACGTTTCAAGACCCGGCAGTTTGGCAAGAGCCCTTTTTTTCTCCTCTTTTCCAGCATGACCCTCTTTACAATAGAATAGAGCTGGAAGGGACCTGGGAGGTCTTCTAGTCCAGCCCCCTGCTCAAGCAGCAGACTCCTATACCCAATCGAGGGTTTCTGCTGGGGAGCCCAGCCAGTGGGACAGCAACAAAATGCCAGGATTTACCACGTCATTGCACTGTTCTGTTCTGCTCCCTTAAAATTAGGCATAATTCTACGAACAATGAGAGTTGTCGTTAGAATTTGGGGAAGAGAATGAGGGGGTTTCCCCCCCACACACACAAAAAAATTGGGGTGCAGGGAGAAAAACCTCTGCAAATCTGCATTTTGCAGCAAGCTGGCTGATTTGAAAACCTGCAGGTTTTTACTGCACTTATTTGATTATTGGCATTTCGGACCGACGGGAGCCACGCTATGAGGGTGGCAGGGACAGAAACACAGGAAATAATCCTGACAGTTAGAACAATTAACCAGTGGAACTACCTGCCTCCAGAAGCGGTGAATGCTCCAACACTGGAAGTTTTTAAGAAGAGACTGGACAGCCATTTGTCTGAAATGGTATAGGGTTTCCTGCCTGAGCAGGGGATTGGACTAGATGACCTCCAAGGTCCCTTCCATCATCATCATCATCATCATCATCATCATCATCATCATCATCATCATCATCATTATTATTATTATTATTATGGATCATCGCACAGTCAGCCAGATGTTCAGACTGGATTTGGCATTTTGTCTACCTATCGAGTCCTTCCCAAGGACCTGGGATAGGCAGATGTGGATGTTTGATGGTATTACAGATATTATTATTATTATATGCATGCATCGATACAAATAAATAAATAAACAGGGTGGATTAAATCTATTACACCTGTTGGAAGTTGATCAGAGAGAGAAGCAACCTGAAATTAAGGAGAAACTTCCTGACAGGGAGGACAATTAACCAGTGGAACAGCTTCGGAAATCGCGGGCGCTCCATCCCTGGAGATTTTTAAGAAGAGACTGGACAGTCACCTGTCTTGAGATGGTGTAGGTTCTCCTGCTTGAGGAGGGGGCTGGACTAGAAGACCTCCAAGGTCCCTTCCAGCTGGATTCTATTCTAAATCCGTTTCTGCAACCTTGTTCCCCATTCCTGCCTTTGCTCGTTCCTTATCGCCTGTTTGCTTTTTAAGGAATCTCAACTTCCGGTATTACAAATTTTATTAGTTTATCGAAATATAAAATAGAAAAAAATAGTTTTTTGAAAACAATGGCAGGAGAAGAAAAAGGGGAAAATGTAGGGGGAAAGAGGGGGGGTGGAAAAAAAGAAGAAAAGCATTGATTTCTCAATGGCTAACCCTATTTTATTTAAGCTCAATAGAATAAGATAATAACATACGACTGTAACTTTTTTTATTTTTACCTAGTAATATAGACCAGGCATTTCTAGCAGTCCTCCTCTTATGACAATTGGAACTAGCATCTCCGTCGCTGAGCGAGGCAGTCGTGAAGTGAAGCGTGCCCGATTTTTGAAAACTTTTTGGCCACACTTGTGAATCGCACGGCTGTTAGGCGAGTTTGGCTTCCCCCCTTAATTTTGCTCGTTGGAAGACAGCTGGGGAAGATCACAAAGGGAGATCACGGGACCCAGGGACCCTGCCAGCTTCACAAAAATTTGGATCACCCGATCCTGGGAATTTTGCACAGCTTGTTAAGAGGGAGGACTGATTGCAAGCCGGGGTTTTTTTTCCCCGGCGCCGTTGTAATTTGAAACAGCCGCAAAATGAACGGTTGTTAAGCCGAGGATTACCTGAAGCTTAAAATGGCAAAGGTTGAGAAAGAGTGCCCTGGATCAAAGGGATATGCAATTTTTGCATTTTGAAAACCTGTGGACTTCCAACTCCCAGAATTCCCCCGCCAGAATTCTGGTGGGGGAATTCTGGGAGTTGAAGTCCACAAGTCTTAAAGTTGCCAAGGTTGCACATTCCTGCCCTATGGGCTTAATAGAATAGAATAGAATAGAATAGAATAGAATAGAATAGAATGGAATGGAATGGAACCCGCTGCTCAGGTAGGAAACCCTACACCATTTCAGACAACAGAATAGAATAGAATAGAATAGAAATAGAATCAGGAAGGGACCTTGGAGGTCATCTAGTCCAACCTGCTGCTCAGGCAGGAAACCCTACACCATTTCAGACAATAGAATAGAATAGAATAGAATAGAATCTGGAAGGGATCTTGGAGGTCATCTAGTCCAACCTCCTTCTCAGGCAGGAAACCCTACACCATTTCAGACAATAGAATAGAATAGAATAGAATAGAATCTGGAAGGGATCTTGGAGGTCATCTAGTCCAACCCCCTGCTCAGGCAGGAAACCCTATACCATTTCAGACAATAGAATAGAATAGAATAGAATCTGGAAGGGACCTTGGAGGTCATCTAGTCCAACCCCCTGCTCAGGCAGGAAACCCTATACCATTTCAGACAATAGAATAGAATAGAATAGAATAGAATAGAATAGAATAGAATAGAATCTGGAAGGGATCTTGGAGGTCATCTAGTCCAACCCCCTGCTCAGGCAGGAAACCCTATACCATTTCAGACAATAGAATAGAATAGAATAGAATCTGGAAGGGACCTTGGAGGTCATCTAGTCCAACCCCCTGCTCAGGCAGGAAACCCTATACCATTTCAGACAAATGGCTGTCCAGTCTCTTCTTAAAAACCTCCAGTGTTGGAGCACCCACCGCTTCTGGAGGCAAGTCATTTCCATGGATTAATTGTTCTCACTGTCAGGAAGTTTCTCCTTAGTTCTAGGTTGCTTCTCTCCTTGATCGGCTCAGTTAATATGACTCCAGGCTACAAAACTACCAGCTCCTCTACCTCCTCCTCCCCTTTTAAAACTTCTGCTTACTGCACCAAACCGCTCTGCAAAATCCTGGGAACTTACCGTGATTCGTGTCAACATCACCAGCTTCGAAGCTTCTTCTTTTTCTTTTCTGTCCAACCGCGACTTAAACGTGTCGCGTTCCACGTTTTGAAGGCTGCTTGCAATTTCCAGGAAGAGAGAGAGAGAGAGATTGCACCAAGGCATAAATCCAGATCTGGGAAGGGAGAAACAGAAACGCCTTCTGACCTTCCAATTATTCCTGCAATTTTTAGAGCTGGTCTCTCAATCTAGCCTGGATGGGAGGAAATAAAACTCTAGACATGCACGGAGCACTGCGGTTTTAATCTCAAGTGGCGTCCTTGAGGCTGTGTTTGCAAGACATGTGCTTGGAGCCATTGCTAAGCTTCCCATCTGTGCTTCCCGCAGCACCCAGGGGATACGCCGAGGGAATCGACCCCCCTCCAAAAATGCTGGACTACAGTTCCCATCCTCTCCGTTTAAATACAACGGAAGTCTCATTTTTCCGAAGGCAGAATTGTGTTCGGAGAAATGTCCCGTGCTGTGGAGAGGTTTTCCTGCAGGTCACAACTGAGGAACAGACACCTTCTGGTGCTTCCCAAGAGGTCACCAGAGCAGCCTTCCACCCTAGCCTACCTCACAGGCTTGTCGTAAAGAAGGAAGTGGGTATTCCGTTCCCGTTTTTAGAGACAGGAGACTGAAGCATGGTAGAGCAAGGGGGGAGGGAACCTTCCATTCAGAAATTCAAAATTTAAGGTCGTGCGTTCCCAGTTGGAGGGTCTGGACCCTCCAGAGCTTCTGCCCTGACTTTCTGGAGGATGAAGGAGGTGATCTCTGAGCTTGGCTGTTTTCTTGCAGATGTTTCATTACCCAACTATATAACATCAGCAGCCACTAGCATCCAGAAGCGGTGAATGCTCCAACACTGGAAGCTTTTAAGAAGAGAATGGACAGCTCTTTGTCTGAAATGGTATAGGGTTTCCTGCCTGAGCAGGGGGTTGGACTAGATGACCTCCAAGGTCCCTTCCAACTCTGTCATTCTATTCTATTCTATTCTATTCATTTTCTATATTTCCATTCCATTCATTTTCTATAATTCTATTCTTTCTCTATTCTGTTCTTTCTATTCTATTCTTTCTCTATTCTATTCTATTCATTTTCTATCATTCTATTCCATTCTATTCCATTCATTTTCTATATTTCCATTCCATTCATTTTCTATAATTCTATTCTATTCATTTTCTATATTTCCATTCCATGCATTTTTATAATTCTATTCTATTCATTTTCTATTCTGTTCTTTCTATTTTATTCTTTATGTTCTGTTCATTCTATTCTATTCTTTCTCTATTCTGTTTATTCTATTCTATTTTCTTTCTCTATTCTGTTCATTCTATTCTATTATTCTATTCTATTCTATTCTATTCCATTCATTTTCTATAATTCTATTCTATTCCATTCATTTTCTACATTTCCATTTCATTCATTTTCTATAATTCTATTCTATTCTATTCTATTCTATTCTATTCTATTCTCATGAAAAACGTCTGCCAGAAAACAATCCTTTATTTCAACCCACAACTGCAAATATATTCCTTTATTTTGTTACCACCGGGGGAAATCTCAGCCAGCGCCAAGGCGCAGCCCAGCCAGCGATCCAGGCGTCCGATCCGGCCGCCAGCTTTCCAGTTGCGCGTCCAGCGGGGCTTCTGCTTCCCCCGTCCCAGGCCCGGATCTCTTCGGAATCTGCCCGGATCCCGGCTTGGATCCATCCCCTTCCGCCTTGCAAAATCCCCAATGCCTCGTGGCTGCAGGCAAGCGCCGGAGCGAGCCCAGCCATCCTCGCAGCCATCCAAGCGCGCTCTTCCCCCTTCCCGCTTCCTTCCCGAGGAAGGCCCCCGGCCTCTGAGCACGTGCAGAGTGCCGGCCCCCTCGAGCGAGGCTGGGAATCGGCCGGAGCGCCTGGCTGCCTGGAGGGTGGACGGCAGCCCCGGGACTCACCTGTCCGGATCCAGGTGGGTAAGAGGCGACCCCCTTTGTGCGGCTGGAACGGGGATGGGGGGTCTTCGCTCGGTCGGCAGCCCCTGCCCGGTCGCCCGTCCGCCCGTCGAAAGCGCAGCTCGGGCAGCGTGCGAAAACCGGTCCGGCCGCTCTTTTAAAGCGCCACCAGGGGGCGTGTCCGCTTTTAGCGCGCCCCCTAGCGGCCGCTTCCTCCGCAGGTCTCGGCGGGGGCGTCAGATGAGCGCTTCCCGGGCGAATCAATCAATCCATCCATCCATCCATCACAATAGAGCTGGACAGGATTAGCCTTTCTCGCGATTTGGATTTTTTTTTTTTTTTCAATTTGGGTATAAACGGGAAAAAAAAATACAGTTTCCACCCCACTTGGCTCTCAATTATTTTACAGTTAAAGTAGTAAAAAGTATTGCCATAATACGATTGTTCCGTTTTTATGCTCTAAGTCTAAGCGAAACATGCATTAAACAAAAAGTAACTGGGAAAAAGTCGATCTCCTATTTAGATTTTCACTGGACTCTGATTTGAATGAACAGTGCAAGGATTTAAGGAGAACGGAATGGAATGGAATGGAATAGTGTAGCAGAATAGAACAGAATATGGAATGGAATAGGAATAGGAATGTAATAGAATGTAATAGAATAGAATAGAATAGAATAGAATATAGAATAGGAATGTAATAGAATATGAATAGGAATGTAATAGAATAGAATATAGAATAGAATAGAAAATAGTATATAGAATACAATAGAATATAGAATAGAATGGGGAATAGGGAATAGAATATAGAATAGAATAGAATGTAGAATAGAATATAAAATAGAATAGAATAGAATAGAATATAGAATAGAATTGGGAATAGGGAATAGAATATAGCATAGAATATAGAATAGAATATAGAATAGAATGGGGAATGGGGAATGGGGAATAGGGAATAGAATATAGAATAGAATAGAATGTAGAATAGAATATAGAATAGAATAGAATAGAATAGAATATAGAATAGAATGGGGAATAGGGAATAGAATATAGAATAGAATATAGAACACAATATAGAATAGAATATAGAATAGAATAGAATGGGGAATGGGGAATAGGGAATAGAATATAGAATAGAATAGAATGTAGAATAGAATAGAATATAGCATGGAATATGAATAGAATATGAATAAAATACAATATGAATAGAATATGAATAGAATATAGAATATGAATAGAATAGAATATGAATAGAATGGAATGAAACAGAACAAAACAGAATAGAAATTATAGAAAATGAATGGAATGGAACGGGACAGGACAGCACAGAATAGAAATAGAAATTTCGTGACCAAGGTCCGCAGGATTGTCTGGCACATTACACATCCTTCACGATTTGTTTGCCTTGTTACCTTCTTGTGTGTGTGGGGGGGGGGGGGGGAGGCTGGCTTTGTGGTATCCGAAGCAGAACATCCACATTCAGTCACAGTTTCGTTCCCTGCAGTATTAACCTTGTGAACTCTAAAACTTCCTCTTTCCATTATGTATTTAAGATGAAACGGTGATTAATATTTATATGTATTGATATGTAAGGGTGTAGGCATATACATATGTTGCATATAGCATGTTTATACATGTATTATGTAGATGTACATTTTTGAGAGCAGGCAAACAGAATTTCATGTCTCACGTGTGTCAGTGTGCCCATGGTGAAAAATGACAATAAAGATTATCTATAGAAATAGAAATAGAACAGAACGGAACGGAATTCTTTATTGGCCAAGTGTGATTCGATACACAAGAAAAGCTTGTAACAATAATTAGTATTATTGTTATTGTTATTCTAATTGTTATTATTGGACAAGTGTGATTGGACACACAAGGAATTTCCTTGAATTGTGTGTGATCCTCCCTTTCCTGACCACAGATAGTCCTCGAGTTATGACCACAATTGAGTTGCCCAAAATTTCTCTCGCTAAGCGAGACATTTGTTAAGTGAGTTTTTGCCCCGTTTTATGGCCTTTCTTGCTACAGTCACTAAGCGAGTCACTGGAGCTGTTAAATGAGGAACACAGTTGTTAAGTGAATCGGCCTTCCCCATTGACTTTGCTTGGCAGAAGGTCGCAAGAGAGGATCACGTGACACACACACACGGGACACTGTGACCGTCATAAATACAGGCCAAGCGTGTGAATTTTGATCACGTGAACATGGGGATGCCGCAGCAGTCGTAAGTGTGGAAAACGGTTACAGTGCAGCTGTAACTTCAAACGGTCACTAAACGTGTCAACGCTGCTAACATCGGATGTTTTTGCATTGACAACAGAGGGAAATGTAGCCATCTTTCCCCCTTTCGCTTTTAGAGTTAGATGATGCTGGGGGGGGGGGATGTGAACAAGAGAGTCCAGCTAGACATAGCAACACTAGACCTAGCCTGAGAATCAAGGTTATTGTAACTAGAGCTGATAAGGAATTGAGGGCTGGAGAACTGGAGAGAAGGCCCATGCTTCAAGCTAATTGGGGAATGTGATTTATGACTGTTAATTGGAGGAGGGAATTGTGCTTTGATACTATGTGTTCAAAGGGGGGTGGAATTCAGTTTTTGGCTTCAATTATGCAGTGCCGATATTATGCTACTCAAAATAAAGATTCTTTAAGGTAAACAATGCCTCGAAGTTCTTTTGAAGAGTTTCATCTGTCGGAACCAGGACAGAACGAATTGCTGTAATTCGAGGAGTACCTGTACTCAAATCTTTGTGAAAATTAATTGATCCCTTTCTAACATTTGGTGAATTGACATTTGGTTAATGAACTGGGCTAACAGGCTTTTCCTGGGACTAAACTTAATTCGTTTATAAAATATTATAAGATCCTCAGTTGTTTCTCCTGAGCAAACTAGCATGGGATTTTTTTATTGGTTTCTCATTAGAGTGACTTAAGATACTAGAGCAATAGATGCCATTTAGTATTTTTAATTTAAGTTTAAATCTGCTTTGGGAAGGGTTTGGTTTTGAACCGCAGGAGAAAAAGATATTGAATGCTGATTACACATCCGGATTTTGAGAGTTCGGGAAGTAAGGGGCTGCAAAGCCCTCCTCCCTCAGATTATATTATTCAGCTATTGTTTAAAACTCAATTGCTTCAATAAAATAAGATTAAATTCTTCTTGGAACTGAGCTGGTAGCAAAATGCACACATCTGTAGAGCTTTTTTAGCAGCAATCTGCAAAGAGCTTGTCCCTGATCTCTCCAGGAGTGGAATTTTTAATTTAGCATAATAATAGTAATAATAACAATAATAATAACAATAATAATAATAATAATAATAATAATAATAATAATAATAATAATAATAATAATAATAATAATAATAGTTGGAAGGGACCTTGGAGGTCATCTAGTCCAACCCCCTGCTCAGGCAGGAAACCCTATACCATTTCGGACAAATGGCTGTCCAGTCTCTTCTTTAAAACTTCCAGTGTTGGAGCCTTCACCGCTTCTGGAGGCAGGCTGTTCCACTGGTTAATTGTTCTGTCAGGAAGTTTCTCCTTAGTTCCAGGTTGCTTCTCTCCTTGATTAGATGATGATGATGATGATGATGATGATGATGATGATGATGATGATGATGATGATGATGATGATGATGATGATGATAATAATAATAATAATAATAATAATAATAATAATAATAATAATAATAATAATAATAGTTGGAAGGGACCTTGGAGGTCATCTAGTGCAACCCCCTGCTCAGGTAGGAAACCCTACACCATTTCAGACAAATGGCTGTCCAGTCTCTTCTTAAAAACTTCCAGTGTTGGAGCATTCACCGCTTCTGGAGGCAGGTGGTTCCACTGGTTAATTGTTCTCACTGTCAGGAAATTTCTCCTCAGTTCTCGGGTGCTTCTCTCCTTGATCAGTTTCCATCCGTTGCTTCTTGTCCTGCCTTCAGGCGCTTTGGAGAAGAGCTTGACTCCCTCTTCTTTGGGGCAGCCCCTGAGATATTGGAACCCTGCCATCATGTCCCCCCTCGTCCTATCAACGGAAGATTTCCTGGTGGTCTCCCATCCAGACAGGATCAGCTAAGAGAGGAAAATCCTGTTCGAAGGACACATGTTTCTCCTCCGGGCGCAGTGCTGGAAGAGGGAGGTGTGCCTGGCTTTCAGGGATGGCTGGCGCTTGTTAAAAGTCTCCGTGCAGTGCCAGGATTAATCCCTGGGCGGCAAGAAAACTATAAAATTGGCCTGACACGGCAGGAAAAGGAAGGACGCTTCGAAAATGGAAGCTGCTGATTTCAAGCTCTGCCCAGAGAAAGCGGCTTCGCTCAGCTTATTAAAGGTCAGGCTGTGTGTTTAATGCAGCGAGGAGGCATCTACTGCCCAAAGGGAGGTTAATGACCCAGGGATTTGTGACAGACCCCCCCCCCAAGGAGAGGGAATCAATAGAGAGAGATTACTCAGGGCAGAAAAGGCTGGAGATGACAGAATACAGCAACACAGAGTCAGAAGGGACCTCAAGAGGTCCTCTAGTCCAGGGCTTGGCTTTTCAACCAGTGGTACGGGTACCACCTGTGGTACATTGGGACCTGGCAGGGGGTACGCGGCCATCCTAGAAAAGGGGTAGCGGGGGAAGGGAATGAGCTGAACCGGTGGCAGCACCGCACAAGCCTGAGCGAGAGACGGCTGGAGCTGCAGGGCTCAGCGGAAGCCCCAGGATCAGCGCTTCTTCAGGACTGTCAGGGCTCAGTGGAAGCGCCAGGATCAGCGCCAGGCTCCAGCTGGAGCTCGGCACTGATCCTGACGCTTCTGCTGAGCCCAGAAGAAGCGCCGATCAGTTGGAATGTTGCAGCCTCTCCAGGGTCTTGTGATTTACATTCAGATGCTTGGCAACCGATTCATATTTATGACGGTCACAGTGTCCCAGGGTCATGTGAACGGACCAAAACCTGCTGCAACCACCCAGCAGACGGGGGGAATAAAACCAAACAATGCCAATCCTCAACAGAAATGCTCACAACAATGGAAACCTCGGACAGGAGGAAGAGCGCCACCGGGTGGGCAGGCAGCTGTCTTGCTTGGCTGTGGCTTGGGGGGCACTTTTTCAGTGCCATTGTAACTTCGAACAGGACTACCTGTACTTTATCACTTTTTTGGGGGGGGGTCATCAACTTTTTGACACCTTGCTAGGCGATTGGTGGTGGGGAAGCCAACTCCACTGTTTAACCACTGCAGCGATTCACTTAACGGTGGCAAGAAAGGTCGTAAAATGGGGGCAAACTGCCTCAGCAAACGTTTCGCTTAGTAACAAAAATGTTGGGCTTCATTTCGGTCATCAGTTGAGGCTTTGGGTAGGAGACCACTCAAGCGATCCCAAAACAGGGCAGTTTAAATATCCAGGAAGAAGACAATGTGGCAAATCATTTTCGTATTCTTGCCAAAAAATCTTACGTGGGTGGGAAGTCAGCCCCCCCCCAGAGAAAGAAATATTTTTGGAAATATTTAAAAATCAAAATATATTTTCCTAAAGCAGGGCTTTTCAACCTTTTCACCCATTGTACCCTGTTTAGGGTATGGCAACATCCGAGGACCACCAGTCGCCTAGCAAGGTGTCAAAAACTTGACCAAAAAAAAAAAAAGTGATAAAGTACAGGTAGTCCTCAACTTACAACAGTTCGCTTAGTGACTGTTCGAACTTACAATGGCCCTGAAAAAAGGGCCCCCCAAGCCACAGCCGAGCAAGACACCTGCCTGCCCACCCAGCGGTGCTCTTCCTCCTGTCCGAGGTTTCCATTGTTGTGAGCATTTCTGTTGAGGATTGGCAGCGGGGGTGGGGGTGTTTGGTTTTTATTCCCCCGTCTGCTGGGTGGTTGCAGCAGGTTTTGGTCACTTCACATGACCCTGGGACACTGTGACCGTCATAAATATGAATCAGTTGCCAAGCATCTGAAGGTAAATCACAAGACCCTGGAGAGGCTGCAACATTCCAGCTGATCGGCGCTTCTTCTGGGCTCAGCGGAAGCGCCAGGATCAGTGCAGAGCTCCAGCTAGACCCTGGCGCTGATCCTGGGGCTTCCGCTGAGCCCAGACAGTCCTGCAGCTCCAGCCGTCTCTCGCTCAGGCTTGTGCGGTGCTGCCATCGGTTCAGCTCATTCCCCTCCCCCGCTACCACTTTTCTAGGATGGTCGCGTACCACCTGCCAGGTGCACGTGTACCACAGGCGGTACCCGTACCACTGGTTGAAAAGCCCTGTAATAGAGCAGGGGATTGGACTAGAAAACCTCCAAAGTCTGTTCCAACTCTATTATTCTGTTTATTATTCTGTTACTACTACTACTACTACTACTACTACTACTACTACTACTACTACTACTACTACTACTACTACTACTACTACTACTATTATTAGGCAGTCCTTGTCTGATAGGACAAAAGGATAAAAATAAATTGGACTTGTACGGTTTGAACTAGGGATCTCCAAATTTGGCAATTTTAAGATTTGTGGACTTCAATTCCCAGAATTCCTCAGCCAGCCAATAGACAAATTTTCTTAGTTAAATAGCGTGAGCAATGGCTTTGTTGTGTGTCTTTCCTACTATGTTGTGGTTAACTGGTGGTTTGGTTTTTTTTGCAACCCAGAACCCACAGCCCTTTATGGGAGTTGAAGTCCCTACTGCTAGAAATGAAAAACTGGGTCTTTTTTTCAGCACCACAAGGTGCGGACATTTTGACATACAAACGCAACTCTAGCCCTTAACCAAGCCCCTTGCAGATTTTCACAACTGCATTTGCCCAGTATGAAGCCACAGCGAGGATTAAGTCAATAACCAATTTAAATCTCTTGTGTGAACGGAGTAATAATACACATACTGGGAATCTTACAACAAACCTCTGAAGCAAAAGGTCCTCGGAAACTTTGATTTAATGCTACAGGTTTATAGTTGCTGCAAACCGTCTACGAAATAGGACATTTTCCAACCGTTATCTTGTTATTTGGAGACAGGCCTATATTTTTTCTTAATGGACCCATTCCGGTTTATCTTTTTGCCCTTTTTTCCACCTTGATCTGGAGGGCCTCGAATGTCAGCAGATTTTTTTTTTTTATCCAGATATCCATTTACAGGTTATGATCTCTTTTTTTCCATTTCAGACTACCCGACTCCAGCCAATAGCGGTTTAAATGCATCCCTGAGTCTTGCTTTTAAAATCTGATTTGAATCTCTCCCCCCCTCTTTTTTTTTAAATTAGCTATTAACAGGCTCTGTTAGGCTTTAGCTGTCCCCAGTGCCCCATTGATACAGAAGAATAAGGAAAGTTGATGTGAGCTAAATTCTTATAGCTGAAGTAGTATGGTTTTTCCTGCCTGAACAGGGGCTTGGAGTAGAACAGGGGTCCACAACCTATGGGCCGTAGCCCACAACTGGGACAAGCTGGCTAGTGTGTACACCCCCCCACTCCCGCTAGCGCCTGCGGCCCCGTTTGCATATGTGCGTGGGGCTAGCGGCGGTGGCTAACGCCTGCAGAAACAGTGCCACTAGCAAGCATGCGGGTCACATGGCCCATTTGCACATGCGCGGGGGGGCTAGTAGCGGTGGCTAGCACCTGCACCCAGGCACAAATGGGGCGGTAGCGCCATACGGGTTTTGCAGCCCATTTGCGCATGTGCATGGGGGCTAGCGCCTGCAGAAACATGCCTGCTAGCACGCACGCCCATTTGCACATGTGCAGGGGGGCTAGCAGCAGTGGCAGGAGGCGGTTTTGCAGCCCATTTGCGCATGTGCGTAGGGGCTAGTGGCGGCAGCCAACGCCTGTGCGCATGTGCAAATGGGGCCGTTAGGGGCCATGCGGTTTACGCGGCCCATTTGCACATGTGTGTGTGGCTAGCAGCGGCAGCTAGCACCTGCACTCCTACACAAAGGGGGCCACTAGCCCTCTGTGGGTGCGCCTGGCCCTGTTTCCACACGCGCATGTGCAAATTTCCCTTTCCCTCCGGGCTGCCAGCATGAAAAGGTTGGTGACCTCTGGATTAGAACAGGGGTCTCCAACCTTGGCTACTTTAAGACCTGTGGATTTCAACTCCCAGAATTCTGGCTGGGGAATTCTGGGAGTTGAAGTCCACCGGTCCAGGTTGGGGACCCCTGGACTAAGAGACTTCTAAAGTTCCTTCCAACTCTTTTGTTATTCTGTATTCTTCAACATCCCATACGATTGGTTTTGCAGTTCTTTTTTCTCCCCTTTCCAATGGGCTCTCACATGTTAGTCCTTGACTTACAACGGCTCATTTAGTGACAGTGCAAAGTTACGACAGCACTGAAAAAAAGTGTCTTATGACTGTTTTTCACGGTGACGACCTTTGCAGCATCCCCATGGGTCACGTGATCAAAATTCAGAGGCTTGGCAACCGGTTCACATTTATGACGGTCGCAGTGTCCCGGAGTCATGTGTGAATCCCTTTTGCGACCTTCTCGCAATCAAAGTCAACGGGGAAGCCAGGTTCGCCCGATACGCCAAACTTAGTTACTGAATGGATCCATTTTCCAGGTCACTAAAGCAAATCATTATACTTAGCAAGTGTGGCTGTATTGACTGGGTAAGGCACAAACGTACGACATTAAGTGAATATCAACTTCGCCTATTGTGTGAACACAAAAGGAAAAATCCTTCCGGAATTGTGCTTTCCCCCGAAACAGAGTCTCTCAACCGCAGCAATTTTAAGAGGTGTGTGTGGACTCCCAATTCCCAGAATTCCCCAGTTGCCTTTAAGATGTGTGGACTTCAACTCCCAAAATTCCCAAGGCAGCTTTACGACATCTGGACTCTTAGAATTCCCTAACTGACTTGAAGATGTGTGGAATTCAACTCCCAGAATTCCCAAGCCGGCTTTAAAATATATGAACTCCGGCTCCCAGAATTCCCCAGCTCAGCGTGCTTCTGAATAACCTGAAAGCTTAGAGAAGGCCTTATGTCACATTAAATCAGGCCTTACGTCACATTTAAACTATGTTAGCTCAGGAATTCTGGGAGTCGCAGTCCACAGGTCGTAAAGGGGCCACCATTCCCCACCCCTGTATTAAAATAATAATAATAGTAGTAAAGTTTGAAGGAACCTTGGAGGTCATCTAGTCCAACCCCCTGCTCAGGCAGGAAACCCTATACCATTTCAGACAAATGGCTGTCCAGTCTCTTCTTAAAAACTTCCAGTGTTGGCGCATTCACAGCTTCTGGAGGCAGGTTGTTCCACTGGTTAATTGTTCTAACTGTCAGGAAGTTTCTCCTTAGTTCTAGGTTGCTTCTCTCCTTGCTTAGTTTCCATCCGTTGCTTCTTCTCCTGACTTCACGAGTTTTGGAAAATAGCTTGACTCCCTCTTCTTTATGGCAGCCCCTGAGATATTGGAAGACTGCTATCATGTCCCCCCTCGTCCTTCTCTTCATTAAACTAGACATTCTCTTCATTAAACTAGGCAGCCGTTCCTTATATGTTTTAGCCTCCAGTCCCATGATCATCTTTGTTGCTCTTCTCTGTACTCTAGGAGTCTCAACATCTTTTTTACATCGCGGTGACCAAAACTGGATGCAGGATTCCAAGTGTGGCCTTACCAAGGCCTTGAAAAGTGATCCAGCTCTTTCGATGTTTTCACCTCCTTCCTAGAAAATGCAGATTTTTCTCTATGGGTTTCCACAGTAAAATTTCTGTGGTTAAGTGAGACGTTTGTCAAGGGAGTTTTGCCCCGTTTTACGACCTTTCTCGCCTCAGTTGTTAAGTGAATCGCTACAGTTGATAAGTCAGTAACCCGGTTGTGAAGTGAAACTGGCTCTCCCTGTGGACTTTGCTTGTCCGAAGGTCGCAAAAGGGGATCACGTGACCCCGGACAGTACAACCGTCATAAACCCGAGTCACTTGCCAAGCATCTGAATTGTGATCACGTGACCACGGGGATGCTGCAATAAGTGTGAAAAACGGTCATGTCACTTTTTTTCCAGTGCCGTTGTAACTTTGAATGGTCACTAAATCAGCTGTTGGAAATTGAGGACTACCTATAATTACATTTTGGGTAATTGGCAACCAGCCCGCATTTGCAGCCATTTGCGGTGTTCAACAGTCACGCAACCACAATTTTTGGCTTTTCTGCCAGAAACTAGCATTTAAATCTGGTTCCTGGCAAAAAAAAAAAAACCACGCCCATTGAGTATAATCGGTTCATTTTAATGATTACGGTGTTTATTTATCAGCCACTGCAAAAAAGTGTCGTAAAATTGGGGGTGGTTTTGTGGTGATTTGCTCAACGACTACCATGAATTATGGTCATTAAGTTAAGGGCTACTTGTACTGACTTGGAAATGAAGATTAATTTGGTTCTCTTAAACCAGGGGGAGGCAACCTTGGCTCTTTTATGACTCGTGGACTTCAACTCCCAGAATTCCTGAGCCAGCATGGCTCGGCTTGGAAACCTCTCCCTTTCCCCTCAGCGTGCCTGGCTCAGGAATTCTGGGAGTTGAAGTCCACGAGTCATAAAAGAGCCAAGGTTGCCTACCCCTGTCTTAAACGGTGTGGGATACCTGTGGTGTGTGATCACACCTGGAATACTGCAACCAATTCTGGTCACCATATCACAAAAAAGATGTTGAGAGTTTGGAAAAAGTTCAGAGAAGAGCAACTAAGATGATCCAAGCCCTGGAGAGTAAAACATACGAAGAACGGCTGCGGGACTTGGGTTTGGCTGGTCTAAAGAAAAGAAGAAGTAGGGGAGACATGATGGCAGTGTTCCAGTATCTGAGGGGCTGCCACAAGGCAGAGGGGGTCAAATTATTCTCTAAAGCACCAGAGGGAAGGATGAGAAACAATGGATGGTAACTGATCAAGGAGAGAAGCAACCTGGAATTAAGGAGAAACTTCCTGACAGGGAGGACAATTAACCAGTGGAACAACTTGCCACCAGAAATCGTGGGCGCTCCATCACTGGAGGTTTTTAAGAAGAGACTGGACAATCACCTGTCTGAGATGGTATAGGTTCTCCTGCTTGAGCAGGGGGCTGGACTAGAAGACCTCCAAGGTCCCTTCCAGCTTTATTCTATTCTAAAGTCAAGATTATAGCTGCCACCAGACAATTGAAGCCCTGCTTTTTTTTATTTGACCATATCCTGTAGACACCTCTGTAACAGACAGAGCAGAAATATACCTGATCTAAAACTCAGAGTGGCCTTGAACCACGAGATGGGCAGGAAATAAATTTGATAACACCCCAGACTAAACCATTGTGGATAAGAAAGACAACAAAAATCTAGATAGCGGAGGTGGGCAATACATGGAGAGAGCAGAATAGCCGGGAAAGAATTGGAGAAAAATCACCAAATGCAAAAAACCTGCAAATGGAAGTAGAATCACTGAGTCAAAAGCACTGATCTTTCTTGGGATTTTTTCCTTAAAAATGTTTCCCTTCCCATCCAAGAAGCTTCTTCAGTTCTAAACTCAAGAAACTTCTTGGACGAGAAGCGGAATCTTCTTATGACTATAACTTTGTTGCTTGTTATCTTACGATTTATATTGTGTTATTTTAGTATCCTATTAGGAGTTAGGTTGTTTGCTTATTTAAGTACCCCGGGACTATCGCTGTTGGTCTTATGATTTATGAGGAATGTATTTTTATGATTGCGATTGTGATTTATCCCTGGTTGCTTGTATGGACAGGTGAAGTCCTCAGCTTGCAACAGTTCATTTAGTGACCTTTCAAAGTTACAACGGCACTGAAAAAAGGTGGCTTATAACCATTTTTCCCAGTTATGATTTTTGCACCATCCCCACGGGGTCAACTGACTCGCATTTATGACGGTAGCAGTGTCCTCCGGGGGGTCGTGTGATCCGCTTTTGCGACCAACTGACGAGCAAAGTCAATGGGGAAGCCAGATTCGCTGAACGACCAGGTTACTAACTTAAGAACACCAGTGACTCACTTAAAAACTGTAGCACAGAAAGATTGTGAAATGGGGTAAAACTCACTTAACAATTGTCTCGCTTAGCAACAGAAATTCTGGGCTCAACTGCGGCCATAAGTCAAGGACAACCTGTATTCAACTTGTTTTGATTGACTGAAGGAGGGAGGGAGGGAGGATTAACGTACATCAGTATTAATACCACTTTACAAGGCCTTGGTAAGGCCACACTTGGAATACTGCATCCAGTTTTGATCACCACGATGTAAAAAAGATGCTGAGACTCTAGAAAGAGTGCAGAGAAGAGCAACAAAGATTATTAGGGGACTGGAGGCTAAAGCATATAAGGAACAGTTGCTGGAATTGGGCATGTCTAGTTTAATGAAGAGAAGAAATAGGGGAGATATGATAGCAGTCTTCCAGTATCTCAAGGGCTGCCCCAAAGAAGAGGGAGTCAAGTTATTCTCCAAAGCGCCTGAAGGCAGGACAAGAAGCAACGGATGGAAACCAATCAAGGAGAGAAGCAACCTGGAACTGAGGAGAAACTTCCTGACAGTGAGAACAATTAACCAGTGGAACAACCTGCCTCCAGAAACCATGGATGCTCCAACACTGGAAGCTTTTGAGAAGAGACTGGACAGTCACTTGTCCGAAATGGTATAGGGGTTTCCTGGGTGAGCAGGGGGTTGGACTAGATGACCTCCAAGGTTCCGGCCAACTATTATTATTATGGATCATCGCACAGTCAGCCAGATGTTCAGACTGGATTTGGCATTTTGTCTACCTATCGAGTCCTTACCCAGGACCTGGGATAGGCAAATGTGGATGTTTGATGGTATTACAGATATCGTCGTAAAAAAGGAATCGATAGACATATTCCAGATAAACGTAGATCCTTCCCCACTGACAAACAACCACAGAAGTACAGGTAGTCCTGGACTTACACTCGTCCGTTTAGTGACTGTTAGAAGTTATTATGGCACTGAAAAAAGTGACTTACAACTGGTTCTCGCAGTTACGACCTTGGCAGCGCTTGGCAACTGGGACGTTATTTGTGACAATTGCAGCATCCCAGAGTCACGTGATCATCATATAAAGGTCAGTGGTTAGAATGCAGCATTGTAGGCTCACTCACTGCCCACTGCCCACTGCCAGGAGTTTGATCCTGAATCTCTCAAGGTCAAATCAGCCTTCCATCTTTCCGAGGTCGGTCAAATGAGGACCCGGGTTGTTGGGGCATCAATAGGCTGACTCTGTAACCCGCTAAGAGAGAGCTGTAAAGCCTTGTGAAGCGGTATATAAGTCTAAGTGCTATTGCTATTGCTATTCCTTCCTTCCTTCCTTCCTTCCTTCCTTCCTTCCTTCCTTCCTTCCTTCCTTCCTTCCTTCCTTCCTTCCTTCCTTGGTTAACAATGCAGTATTACAGGCTAATTCACAGCCCACAGCCAGCAGTTTGAGTCTCACCGGCTCAAGGTTGACTCATCCATCCATCCTTATGAGGTCAGTAAAATGAGGACCCAGATTGTTGGGGGGGGGTGCAATATGCTGACTGTCTAACCTGCTTAGAGAGGGCTGTAAAGTCCTGTGAAGTGATATATAAGCCTAAGTGCTATTCCTATTCCTATTCCTTCCTTCCTTCTTTCCTAATAATGCAGTATTGCAGGCTAATTCACTGCCCACAGTCAGCAGTTCAAGTCTCACCGGCTCAAGGTTGACTCAACCTTCCATCCTTCTGAGGTCGATAAAATGAGGACCCAGATTGTTGGGTGGGGTGGGGCAATAAGCTGACTCTGTAACCTGCTTAGAGAGGGCTGTAAAACCCTGTGAAGAGATATATAAGTCTAAGGGCTATTGCGATTTGCTACCCTCCTAGCTGGTTTTGGATGAGGAAAGTCAGTGGGGGAAGCTTAAGATACAAGATACAAGATACAAGATACAAGATACAAGATACAAGATACAAGATAAGATAAGATAAGATAAGATAAGATAAGATAAGATAAGATAAGATAAGATAAGCTTTATTGTCATTTTTTTACTGTGGGCCCAACGGCACACATCAAAAAAATGAAATTTAGTTGCCCCGCTCTCAAACAACTGCACCGATCTGCTTAACTACAAGTGGCAAGAAAAGTCATAAAACTGAGTGAGACTCACTTCACAACCGCTTGGCCTAGCAAGGGAAATTGTCTTCCTGGTCGTAAGTGGAGGACACTAGTGGTAACATCTCCGTTGGCTCCTGTTTTCTTTTCGTCCTCAGTCTTGACGAAGACGTCCTGAACAGCACCAGTCTCAAAAGTCATCTTTCTCTCCCCCCCCCCCCTCTTCTTCTACCATCCAAGAAGAGTTTCGGGTTTCTCATGTTTAAGCTTAGAGGGACCTCTGGTGACCAGGAGCGAGGCAACACAAAGTTTACGTGGAAGAGGGAAATGGGAATGACACCCGTAAAGAGAAGCAGGAGAGTCCTGAGTTTGGCAGCACAGAATGGATGGAAACTCATCAAGGCGAGAAGCGACCTGGAATTAGGGAGAAAGTTCCTAACAGTGAGGACAATTAACCAGTGGAACAGCTTGCCACCAGAAATCGTGGGCACTCCATCCCTGGAGGTTTTTAAGAAGAGACTGGACAGTCACTTGTCTGAGATGGTATAGGCCAGTGGTGGCGAAGCTATGGCACGGGTGCCAGAGGCAGCACTCAGAGCCGTCTCTGTGGGCACACGCACCGTCGCCCCAGTCCTAGGCCTTCAACTGGGTTTTATAAAACCTTTTCGCTTTAGGCCTCCGCCGCCGTGTGCAAAAAAAAAAAAAAAGGTTCAATCAGTCACTTTCAACTTCTCGCGGGAAAAAAAAGATCTTGCAAAGTTGGAATTGATTGATTGAACTTTTTAGTCCCACCCAGTCTGCCGTTACCACCGCAGCCACGCCCACCCAATGGGCCACGCCCACCCGGCACTCGACGATGAATACTTGGGTTTTGGGTTGCAGTTTGGCCACTCAGTCTCTAAAAGGTTCGCCATCACTGGTATAGGACTAGAAAGAGT
>NW_015387136.1:270469-289552 GCF_001527695.2 Protobothrops mucrosquamatus
ATTTGTCTGAAATGGTATAGGGCAGGGGTAGGCAACCTTGGCTCTTTTATGACTGGTGGACTTCAACTCCCAGAATTCCTGAGCCAGCATGGCTCAGCTTGGAAACCTCTCCCTTTCCCCTCAGCATGGCTGGCTCAGGAATTCTGGGAGTTGAAGTCCACCACTCATAAAAGAGCCAAGGTTGCCTACCCCTGGTATAGGGTTTCCTGCCTGAGCAGGGGGTTGGACTAGAAGACCTCCAAGATCTCCCTTCCAGCTCTATTCTATTCAAATCTTAAAACTTGCCAGCTTTGGAGACCGCTACACTAGATAACCAGATCATAAATATTATATATTTGTATGTTACTTATACGTAAGGGTGTAGTTCTTCTAAACATATGTTGTATATAGTATGTTTAAAGGTATGTTATGTATGTGTACACTTTTGAGAGCAAGCAGCTAAATTTCATTTTTAAGGAGTGCCGTTGTGCCCGCAGTAAAAAAAATGACAATAAAGGTTATCATCATCAGAAAGTCAGAGTAAGAGAAGCAACCAAGAACTAAGGAGAAACTTCCTGACAGTTAGAACAATTAACCAGTGGAACTACCTGCCTCCAGAAGCGATGAATGCTCCAACACTGGAAGTTTTTAAGAAAAGACTGGACAGCCATTTGTCTAAAATGGTATAGGGTTCCCTTCCTGAGCAGGGGGTTGGACTAGATGACCTCCAAGGTCCCTTCCAACTGGACAGCCATTTGTCTGAAATGGTATAGGGTTCCCTTCCTGAGCAGGGAGGTGGACTAGATGACCTCCAAGGTCCCTTCCAACTTTTTTATTATTATTATTATTATTATTATTATTATTATTATTATTATTATTATTATTATTATTATTATGTTATAAGTCAAGGACTACATATACTTAAAACAGCTCTTTTTTGAGTGGCGTGCTAAAACGTGGGAAATTTGGCAATATTCCCCCCGCCTCAATATTTACAACAGTTGAAAATTCTCTCTCAGGGGTCATCTAGTCCAACCCCCTGCTCAGGCAGGAAACCCTACACCATTTCAGACAAATGGGACTGGAGGCTAAAACATATGAAGAATGGTTGCAGGAATTGGGTATGTCTAGCTTAATGAAGAGAAGGACGAGGGGGGACATGATAGCTGTATTCCAATATCTCAGGGGCTGCCCCAAAGAAGAGGGAGTCAAGCTATTTTCCAAGGCACCTGAGGGCAGGACAGGAAGCAACGGATGGAAAGTAATCAAGGAGAGAAGCAACCTAGAAGTAAGGAGAAATTTCCTGAGTTAGAACAATTAACCAGTGGAACAACCTGCCTCCAGAAGTGGTGGATGCTCCAACACTGGAAATTTTTAAGAAGAGACTGGACAGCCATTTTGTCCGAAATGGTATAGGGTTTCCTGCCTGAGCAGGGGGTTGGACTAGATGACCTCCAAGGTCCCTTCCAACTTTATTATTATTATTATTATTACTATTATTACTATTACTATTACTATTACTATTATTATTATTATTATTATTATTATTATTACTATTACTATTACTATTATTATTATTATTATTATTATTATTACTATTATTATTATTATTATAGCTGACAGCAGCCAAAGCATAGAAAAATTCAAATAAGTACTGTGTAAGGAACCACTTCAATTTACATCTTAAGAAAGCAGAACTCTTGGAAACTGTCTCTTCCAACAGGAACTTTTATTAAAAGAAATTGATAGTAGGCATAATAGGCAGGATCTGAGGGATTTCCTTATACATCGATGTTTTAAAGTGTCCTTAAGCAAACTCCTCTCCACATTCCTTCCGGCCAACTCAGGCCAGCAATTTTCTAGGTGATAAACCCATGAAAAATAACATCAAAGCAGCTCCACGATCATCCACCAGCTCTTCAGAGTTTATCTTGACTACGGAGAAATAAACCAGAATCCGGAGGTTTGTGTCTTTTCATACACACCGCACCTTCTTTAGTTGCCCGGTAAGGAAGAGAAGTTCAGAGGGACATAGGATAAGAGTCAAATGGTTCCATTTGTAATGGTTAGTAGAGGTGAATAAACAAAAGGTTACTTTGTAGTGAATGGAGGAAGTGAAAGTAAAAAAACCCCTGCGTGTCCCCCCTCCTCCTTGGGAGTATGGCAGGACCCTGGAAATAGTAATAATTGGTTTTTAGATTAGAGGAGATAGATCAGTGGTTCTCAACCTGTGGGTCGGGACCCCATTTGGGGTCGATCGGCCATTTCACGGGGGTCGCCAAGCAAGGCTGTCCCCCATTTTTTTTGTCCGCCATTTTTTTTGTCCATTTTTTCCCCTTTTCCGGCGGGTGCCTTACCTCCCTTGGGCTGGGCCAGCTGGTGGTCGGCCTGCTCCGTCTGTGCCGCTTGCCAGCTACGCCTCAGCTGGCGCAGGGGGCGGAACCACGCATGCGCGGCGCTCCTGGGCAGGGAAAGTCCTCGACTTACGACCGGTTGGGTAGTCCTCGACTTACGACCGGTTTAGTCCTCGACTTACGACCGGTTGGGGGTCGCGGCATTAAAAAGGTTGAGAACCACTGCTATAAATCAAGGACTATCCTGTATTGTTTCCCTGCAGTTTTCCACTTTCACTCTAGGTTTTTGGGTTTTTGTTTTTTTACTTTTTTACTTTTCCTCCAGGCATGTTTTTACATAATTCATTTGTTTTACTGGGCTTGTAAGCTGGTTCAGTTGTATCTCTCAGCAGTGCATACCCTCTGTATCTGTAAATCAGGTCGTAATGTGCATGAACAGCAACAGGGTGATAGCATATTGCAACCGGCTGAGATTTATGCTTAATCGTGCATTCAAAACTGATGTTTTTCTAAGCAGTTGCTCACCGGATACTTCCCGTTCTCACTCAATCTTTTTTCCCCCCAGTACTCTCCTCTCGGTCCCACTTGCCTGCTCATGTCACTTGACACAATGAACGAACTCACACATACACACAGTATATATTCCCCTGAATCTTGTCCATTTTCCCACATCTGCTCACCAAACATAATGCTTATTTTATCTATTCCCCTGAATCTTTTTCGGTCTCCCCACAATTCATCCCCATTTCTTTCATTATCACCTTCCCTGGAGTGGAACAAAATCAGTTGGTTGACTTAGGGCTGGTCGTTTTCTCTCAGCCCCAGGAAAGAGGCAACAGCAAACTAATTTTGGAAATCTTGCCCAAAAACGTTAAGGATTTGTCTGTGTAGACACCAAGAGCCAACAGCGCGAGTTCAAGATGAAAAATAAAATCACTAGCACGCTTTAGGATGGTTGTGATCTGAGTCAAAAGAACCCACAGAGGAAGCAATCGGAAACAAAATTCCATAACTGGTGGCAAATGAGACTAGAAAAAGTCTATAGAGCAGTGTTTCTCAACCTGGTGTCACGTTTCGGCAGGAAAAAACCCAACGAAGTAAAACATCGGACAGGACAATCTCTAATGTAAACTTTATTAGGTACAGAAAACCGGTATGATAGAAGGAAAGCTAGCTCTGGCAATATAGCGGGAAACAGATAATTAAAGAGTGGAACTTTCTCTCCCCCTTTGACAGTTCAGGTCACATTATCCCATAAATCTTCAAGCAATTGTTAGGAGAAGAAAACTTCATTTTTTCCAAAACATCTCTTTCGCTGCTTTGGGTCTCACGCCGATAGGGATCACCATCACCATCAACAAAGCTCAGGGCCAATCTTTAGAATTGTGCGGTTTAGATCTAGACACAGATTGCTTCTCACATGGACAATTATATGTTGCGTGTTCTACAGTCGGCAAACCAGACAATCTCTATATCTGCACAGACAATGGAACAACAAAAAATATTGTATACCCACAAGCATTGTGAAATTAAACATATTAGAAACGTGCGCTTTCTCTTTTCTTTCTTTCCCATTTAACCAGATTGAGCCACAGCAACGCGTGGCCGGGTACAGCTAGTAGTTAATAAAACAGGGAAAGGCAACAGTCTCCTTCTGAAGAATCCAGATATCTTTCCAGGGTTTCTACAAGTCCATTTTTCAAGACAAAAATGACCAGTCCATAATTAGACATGACTCCCAGCGCCTTCGGTTGCGTTCCCAGGAGATTAGCAGCCTATTTTCCCCATTTTAAAAGCCTCCAGTCTTCCCCCCATAAAAGGCCACCAAAAGCCACATCCAATGTCTGTCCCCCAAACAGAAAAAGGTTTTCCTATCCCTCCTCAGCCTTGCTCCAAACGCGGCTCGCTCACTCACCCACAGCCCGAAAATACAAGGCTTACTCCAAACGCGGTTCACTCGATCACCCTCAGCCTGAAAACAAGCGGCTTGCTCCAAACGTGGCTCGCTCACTCACCCTCGGCCTGAAAATACGCAGCTTGCTCCAAATGTGGCTTGCTCGATCACCCTCGGCCCGAAAATACGCGGCTTTCTCCAAACGCGGCTCGCTCACTCATCCTCGGCCTGAAAACACGCAGCTTGCTCCAAACGCGGCTTGCTCAATCACCCTTGGCCCAAAAACACGCGGCTTGCTCCAAACGCGGCTCTCACTCACCCTCGGCCTGAAAACACGCAGCTTGCTTCAAATGCGGCTCGCTCGCTCGCTCACTCATTCACGGCCCGAAAACACGCGGCTTGCTCCAAATGCGACTTGCTCGATCACCCTCTGCCCAAAAATACGCGGCTTGCTCCAAACGCGGCTCGCTCACTCACCCTCGGCCTGAAAACATGCAGCTTGCTCCAAATGCGGCTTGCTTAACCACCCTCGGCCCGAAAACACATGGTTTGCTCCAAACGCGGCTCGCTCACTCATCCTCGGCCCGAAAACACGCGGCTTGCTCCAAACACGTCTCTCTCACCCTCAGCCCGAAAACACAAGGTTTGCTCTGTCTCTCCTCACTGCTTTGGTAAGCCTCTTCTCTTCTCGCTCTTTCTCTCCCTCTCCTGCCAAAAACTGCCCCCTTTATACCTTCTCTTCTCTCCACCCTCCTTCTCCTTTTCTGGGTGCACCGGAAGCTCCAATTACCATGTCACCACATTTATTTATTTATTTATTTATTTTATTACATTTATATCCCGCCCTTCTCCTTACGGACTCATGCGCCAATCCTGGGGCTTCTGTCAAGCTCTGTAGCTCCAGCTGATCTCCTCCAGATCGGTGTTCTCTTTCCCGCTACACCTGTCTAGGGGTCGCGTACCACCTGCCAGGTGCTAAAGTACCACAGGTGTTACGCGTACCACCGGTTGAAAATCCCTGGTCTAGGCCAACTTTCTACTCAGGGAAGGATCCCCCAAAGCTCGCTGACCCATTTGAAGCCTTCCCGGAAAGAAGAATTCACCACTTTAGGTCGCAGCCCGTTCCACTGGCTAGCAACTCCTATATAGTAAGTGTGTGGAAACAGCTTCAGTCACAACAGCAGCCTTTATGTACATCAAAGGATCCACACAGGAGAGAAACCACCTTAGTAAGGCCACACTTGGAATACTGCATCCAGTTTTGGTCACTACGATGTAAAAAAAATGTTGAGACTCTAGAAAGAGTACAGAGAAGAGCAACAAAGATGATCAGGGGTCTGGAGGCCAAAGCATATAAGGAAAGGCTGCTGGAATTGGGTATGTCTAGTTGAATGAAGAGAAGGACGAGGGGGGACATGATAGCAGTGTTCCAATATCTCAGGGGCTGCCACAAAGAAGAAGCAGTCAAGCTATTCTCCAAGGCGCCTGAAGGCAGGACAAGAAGCAACGGATGGAAGCTAACCAAGGAGAGAAGCAACCTAGAACTAAGGAGAAACTTCCTGACAGTTAGAACAATTAAACAGTGGAACAACCTGCCTTCAGAAGTGGTGAATGCTCCAACACTGGAAGTCTTTAAGAAGAGACTGCACAGCCATTTGTCCGAAATGGTATAGGGTTTCCTGCCTGAGTAGGGGGTTGGACTAGATGACCTCCAAGGTCCCTTCCAACTTTATTATTATTATTATTATTATTATTATTATTATTATTATTATTATTATTATTATTATTATTATTATTATTATTATGTCTGAAGTGTGGGAAGAGCTTCAGTCAGACGAGCAGCCTTTGTAAACATCAAAGAATCCACACAGGAGAAAAAACACATAAATGCCCGAAATGTGTTTGGTCTGAATATTCTTGTAATTTTAAACCTTTGGTTCTGTGCTCTAAGACCCCCAAGGTCCCTTCCAACTATTATTATCATTATCATTATATGTTACTCTTATTGGGGAAGCTCTGCTTTAAACAATGCGAGCCCCAAAATGAAGAGTTTAGCAGTCTATTAACAAGGCAGGTCACGGGGAAGGCACCAGGCTAGAAACTGGGAGACTGTGAGTTCTAGTCCTGCCTTAGGTATGAAAGTCAGCTGAGTGACTTTGGGTCAATCACCAAGAGATGGGAGTTCTAGTCCTGCCTTAAGCATGAAATTTGGGGTGACTTTGAGTCTCTCTCAGCCCAACCCACCTCACAGGGCTATTATTGTGGAGAAAATAGAAGGAGGAAGGAATATTAGATATGTTCACCACCTTGAATTATTTATAAAAATAATAATACAAGTAGGATTAAAAAAAATCTAAAGCGATAAAAGAAAAAGGCTGAATTATCTAGTGTGTCAGCTCTCAAAAGGAAAGACAGCCTTCATCCCCTCTTGAAAGAGCACGATGTAATTAAAATGTCTCATCCAGTCATTTATGCCTTGAAAATAATTAGTTAGCAGAGATCACGGTGCATCTGCCAGCAATATTCCTTTTTAGAGGACTGCAGGTGAGAGGGTTTTTAATCTGCATTTATTTGTGCACTTTGATGTTTCATTTGTACCTTCAAAGGATGCATTTGTTATTATCCTCTGGTCCAACCATAATTTTCAAAGACTTTGGAAAACTTGAAACACCTCATACATTTCTTCCAGACTTTCTGTCTTACATTTACATCGGTTGTGAAATGCAAATTGCTGCAAATTTTACTCTAGGGTGAATTTTATTCCGAGGCTTCCAATGATGGTATAAAGATGATTTGAGAAGTTGCATACCAGGCGAGTTTGCATCCCAGAGACCAGATCCAGAAACTCTCTAAATAAAGATGAGTAGGAGATCAATAAATCTCTATTTCGTTGGGGATAAATCCAGGAAATGGGTTAATCTGATAAGTTAACCAATTCAATTCAAGTCTACAGTAGAGTGTCTCACGAATGCCTACTTGCTGTAAAGGCAAATTTATCATTTTATACCATTGCTTTTTTTTTTTACGCATCCGTTTAGAATCTAGCCAGTTCAGGCCACCTCAAAAAGTAAATTTTTCCAAGCTAAACTGCATTGGCACATCATACTGAGTTCACAACGGATGAGATTTTAAAATTTGGTTTTAAAATTTGCTGCCTTGGGTGGGCATGGCTCATTGGGTGGGCATGGCCCATTGGGTGGGCGTGGCTGCGGTGGTAACGGCAGACGGGGTGGGACTAAAAAGTTCAATCAATCAATTCCAACTTTGCGAGATCTTTTTTTCCCCCGCGAGAAGTTGTAATTGATTGATTGATTGAATCTTTTTTTTTTTGCACATGGCGGCGGAGCCCTAAACTGAAAAGGTTTTATAAAACCCAGCTGAAGGCCTAGGACTGGAAGTGACGGCACACGTGCGCACAAAGAGGGCTCTGCGTGCCACCTGTGCCACGCGTGCCATAGGTTCGCCACCACAGATTTAGGACATTTGGGCTCCTACCATTTGCCAGGCCCACTTCGCTGCTAGGCACCCACCTCAGCTGATTCACAGCCAGCTTTCCACTTCCGCTGCCCCTCCCCTGGCAATTCTTCAACGCCAATGGGTCCCTTGGCCCTCAGCCACCAGCCCTTTGTCATGGCCTATTGCACGAGGCACAGTTTGACCCGGGCGTTTGGCTCCATGGGACAAGTAGCCACCCACCAATCAGGTGGCAGCAATGGCACTGGGGAGGCAGAGAACGAATGGCAGGGGGGGATCGTGAGGGGTGAGGGGGACTAGTAGCCCTCTTGGCAAGCCTCGCAGCTCTTTACTCCCCATGCACAGCATGGGACTGGCAGAGGGAGGGGGTGATCTTGGGGGATAGGGGGGCTCCTATGAAGCCTTGTGTCAACGCTGCTAACATCGGATGTTCTCGCTTTGACAACATATGGAGATGCAACCATTTTCCTTTACTTCGTTTTACTCTTAGAATTAGAGCTAGAAATAGATGATACTGGGGGGGGGGAGGAAGAGGAATGTGCACCGGAGTTTAGTTAGACATAACAATACTGTAACTAGTGTGAGAACCAAGGTTTTTTGAAATAAGAGATGATAAGAAATGGCGGGCTGGAGAACTGGAGGGAAAGCCTGCATTTCAAGCTAATTGGAGAATGTGATTTATGACTGTTAACTAGAGGAGGGAATTGTGCGTTGATACTATCAGCTCAGGGGAGGGGAATTCAGATTTTGGCTTGGCCTATGTACGTGCCGATGCTATGCTACTCGAATAAAGATTCTTTAAGGTAAACCATGCCTCGAAGTTCTTTTGAAGAGTTTCATCTGTCGGAACCATGACATTAAGCCAGCTCCTCTTTACTCCCCCTGAGCAGTAGGGCGTGTCCAATTTTTAAACTTTCAACTTCCAAACATTAGCGGGTGCCTTGGGGATTGTAAAGATATTTTGGTTATTTGAATATGATGTAGGTGTGCTTGGTAAATAGCTACATAAATATCCTAACTTTTTAACATGTTGTTTGTTTCATTTCACAGCCCTCTTTCTCTTTTTGTTAAACGTTTATTTTGTCTGAGAGTGTTAGTACTGCTGGCCTTGTTTCCTGTGAGAGTGATAACTGATCGGTAATGGCTTCTAAAAAAAACAACAACAAGACTGGGAACATTCACTCATACAAGCAACCTAATTGGGACTGGCAGAGACGTGTTGCTATCTGAACTCCCAACTGTACGAGTCGTTCTCCGGTATGGCCTACTGTTAAGAGAACAATGCTACAAGCTACCCAGTAGCCAATCTTGCAAGAGACATATATCCCAAAGTGCTTGACAAGTGGAGACGCAGGAGTGGTTCTTTTGTGACCCCTGTAGTAAATTCACGAGTGACAGTGTTGAACAAGATCCAAGAGAGCTGAGATCAAGCCAAAAAAACATATCGCTTGGTAGAGGAAAGCTGGATGTCAAAGAGACTTTCACTGTGAAACTTGTTTGACAAGTTTGATATCCTCAACTGCAAAGTATCAAATTGTTCTGTGGGCCAAGTTCGGCTGTCCTGCTGGCTGCAAAAAAAGCTCATATTAACTGCACCTGCCCTAAGGAGACGAAGATACCATCGAAAGAACTTGCTTTCGTTAAAGGTCAGAGAGGAAAAAGTTGGTTCTTTTGGATCGCACCAAATTGGTTTGCCAGATGTGCCCGAGCAGAAACGCCTAGGCAAAAGGTAAAAGCGGCAAGACGATGAGAGACAAAGGCTTGCTATAAATATAAGCAGGGAACTATTCCAGACATTTCGATACTGACAAATGAAGTAATTATCTCTTACGATGAAAATGAAGGACAGAGGACTGATGATAGAAGAGGAATGTGTTGGAAGTGATGAAAAGGCCTTAGAGTAGACCAAACACAGGTGCCCTCTTCTTCAAAAGAAAAGACAGAATACAACAGGTTAGAAATAACAAATGTTGCTATGAACAGCATCAGATACGGTGTTGGTCTATGTGCCACTGCTGCCATTACCAGAGATTCTGGCTTGATCACAGAAGATATAGTTGACCGCAGTAAAGTCAAGAGAGCCCAGGAAAAAATTATGAAGTCCTGTTGTGAGTCCGTGCCAACCAGTGGACCCGGCAGCTGAGTCCGGGGAATCAGAGGAGGAGGAGGAGTTTGGAGAGCCATCAGAGTCGGAGGGAGGCTCTGATGAGTTACAAGACTCACAATCTGATGAGGAGCCTGGCTCCTCCAATACTGCTCAGGCTGAGACCCAGCTGTGCAGGGAAGCTGAGTCAGACTCTGAGGACTCACAGCTGGAAGACATCCTAGACACTCGCAAACACAGACAGGCAATAAGAGCAGGACAGAGGGAGACAATGGGGCGACTCCAAGGGAGGAGGAGAAGGCATTGAGAAGCCACGCCTTGGGCTGCTTAATGAAAAGGGAAGGTGTGGGCGGTGCTGGTTGCTGAAGGCAACCGTTGCAAAGTACTTCATGGGATCATGTTCTGTTGGTGTTGCCGGTGACTAATTCCTTGTTTTGCATTGTGTTTCGTGTGGACAATTTCCTCCATTTGGATTGTGTTTTGTTGCTTTTGTTTTTGGACCATTTGGCAGGTTTGTTACCAATATTAAAAGGGGTTTTGTTTTCTTCGGAGTCTCCAGCCTATTTCTCAAAAGGGGTTTTGTCCTTGTGCATTTAACAAGGACAGCTATAGGCTGGGACAGAACAAGTCCCTAACTAGATCAAGAATTTGATGAGCTCTGTAAGAAGGGCAAAATAGAATGCCTTTTCTTCGACAGCTATATAGATGCAGCTAAAGCAAACAATGCTGAAAGCAAACAATTATGCTGAAAGCAAACAATTCAGACCAGCAATTTCCCAGTGCCATCAAAGAACATTATTCTGTGTGCAGCGAGCCAGGTGGAAGTTGTCTTTATCATTTCACTCCAGAGAAAGGCTCAAAAACAGGAAAACCTGCTCAAGTGATTGCTGAGAATCTGGTGAACTTCATGAAGAAGAAAGACATTGACAAAAGCTTGAAGGCCACTGGAGGAGTCAATACTGGCTGTGAAGATGGTGCCATGTACTAGGTAGAGGTCAAGCTCGACCAGAGGTTGATCTGGTTGGACTGTGCATTCCACACAAATGAGTTACCCCCATGACACCGAATCACAGAATTGGATGGGAAGACCCTTGTCTAACAACAAATGGGCAGATGAAATTGGCAACATGCTGGACACTGCAACAGAACTTGACACAGATCCTTCATTCATCAGAGTTTCAATCAGTGAGCCTCTTATTTCACTGAGTGACAGCGTCGTATAGGATCTCTCTATTGATCAAGCGTATGGATATAGGTTCACACCGGCAATAAGGACAGAACTTCCCACAGATCTGGCTCTTATGGAAGTTGGCCCCGTAAGGCACTCATGCTGGTTGACAACTGCAAATAGGCTTTATCGAATATGGGTTTCAAAACACGGCTTTAAAGGCAAAACTCTCCAAAACTTAAGAATGATAGTGGAATACATCGTTGATGTGTACATCAAAATAAAACATTCCCGGATTGAAGGCCTGCGTCGTGCGTTGCTCCAGCTGCAGCAAGTCGAAGCTGCAAAAGAAGGCAGTAATAGATGCTGTTTTGCCAACCATTCAGCACTCAGCATGATACGCTTTCATTAGTGAAATGATAATCCACTCTTGAGTTCAGGTGACATTCGAGAGGAGAGCTGGTGTGCAAAAAATCATTGACTTGAGGGATGCAGACAATTACGTGCTGGGAGATTTTTCTGTACGTGCAAAAAAAACCACCTTTAATCAACATCAGAGCATCCACTCCACTGGAGCTGACTGACGGGTCTGAAGGTGTACATGCGCCACCTTTGACGTGCAAGCTGACTACAGCGGGAATAAAGAAGTTCATTGACGAATCAATGCAAGTACCACAGTGACCCCGTCATGCCCAATCAATAGAGAGAGATGTGTGAGAGGTCACAGAGGCAGCAAGCAGAGTGTGGACACATGAGAAATGTGAGGGTTATATCACGAGGCCAAGAAGCAAGTCGGCGGCCGATGTCGAAGAGCGAATCAAAACAAGATCTTGATGAAACTTGCTTAAATATTTCTGTAACTCAGATAATTGCTTTTATGTTCGTTTATGATTGCACGGATTATTTTTTTTTTGCTTAGCTAGATAAGATTCATGCCGGAAAAAACTTTAATTTTTGTAGCACAAGGTGTGATTTTTCAAGACGATAACGTTAACAGTATTTGGGTTACAAGAGACTTTTGTGGAGTATATGGTCAAACACGGATTTATCAAGCTAAACATTGTGCAATTGCAAAAACAACAGTGGATTTGAATTCTTGGTGTAAAAACACATATTTTTTTTACAGAAACCCTCACTTAAAAAGTTGCAAAAATTATTTTTCACCCTGTTTAAGTAATACGCCCTACTGCGCAGCACGTGAATAGTAGCAGGGGGGGTGATCGTGGGTGGGTGGGCTGGCAAGCATCCCCCAGTAAGCCTCGCAGCTCCTCTTTACTTTCTCTTGCCCCGCTAAGATGTGCACTTTCAACCTGGTCATTAAGTTTCTGGTGCTCAAGAAAGGCAAAACGGCCAACAGTTACTTCGGGGTTTTCAATAGGTCTGCACCATCAATTCCACCGGAAAAGATACCAGTACGTAGAAATGAAAGGAGGCAGCAGGGTGAGAGTGGGGAAGGAGGCGACACTGCTTTTCTCCCCCAAGCTTCCTGAATTGAGGCTAATTCTGTTCTTATGTGCAACTATGCCAACCATGGTGCCAGCCAACCCGCCCCCTCAAAGTTGCCTGCACCAGGTTGCTGATGGGGAGGGCAGTCAGGGGAAGGGCCTTCCCAGCAATTCAGGAAGCGGAAGCTGCCGCTACCCATTGTGTCCTGCCTGGCCCTGCTTTGCACCCAGCTCTTCCTTGCAATGCCTGAGCGTCACAGAGGAGCTGGGTGACGAGCAGGGCCAGGCAGGACACAAGAGGCAGCGTTGTCGTGGGCAGAAGCCATAGGGTGGAGCCCAGCGCCCTCCCTTTTTGGGGTGGCAGGGTGAGGTACAACTGGCAAAGGGGAGCAAAATACTTAATAATAATAATAATAATAATAATAATAATAATGATGATGATGATAAAGTTGGAAGGGACCTTGGAGGTCATCTAGTCCAACCCCCTGCTCAGGCAGGAAACCCTATACAATTTTGGACAAATGGCTGTCCAGTCTCTTCTTAAAAACTTCCAGTGTTAACGCATTCACCGCTTCTGGAGGCAGGTTGTTCCACTGGTTAATTGTTCTAACTGTCAGGAAGTTTCTCCTTAGTTCTATGTTGCTTCTCTCCTTGATTAGTTTCCATCCGTTGCTTCTTGTCCTGCCTTCAGGCGCTTTGGAGAAGAGCTTGACTCCCTCTTCTTTGGGGCAGCCCCTGAGATACTGGAAGGCTGCTATCATGTCCCTCCTCGTCCTTCTCTTCATTAAACTAGATATACCCAATTCCAGCAACCGTTCCTTATATGTTTGAGCCTCCAGCCCCCTAATCATCTTTGTTGCTCTTCTCTGCACTCTTTCTAGAGTCTCAGCATCTTTTTTACATCGTGGTGACCAAAACTGGATGCAGTATTCCAAGTGTGGCCTTACCAAGGCATTGTAAAGTGGTATTAATACTTTTAGCAACCGCCGTGTACCCACCTCCCCAGCGCCTGAGGCCGCTGCCCGCCCCACCCAACATCGCCATGTCCAATGGGAAGGCAGAGGCTTACCCCTTGGCTGCTGGGATGCATGCTATTTGTCCCATGCAACCAGTTAGCCGGGGGGACAAGCGTCCCTCTGCGAATCGCCCAGGTCGCCCAGAGAACATCGCCCAGAGAACAGATTTCTGCCTCTTTTAGAGCAAAATGATAAATATACAAAAAAGAAGTTTGTTTTCAGTCCCTCGTTGATAACAAACACCAGTTCAATTGGGAAGGAACAAAAATCATTGGGCATGCCAACACCTGCCACACATGTGAATTTATTGAATCCTGGTATTCTACCAAAGGAGCAATTAACAAGCATATTGATCTAGTCCAGCAGACGAATATGTAAGAAACCAGACCATTCAAACTACTAATCAACAAGACAACCAATCAGCTGCTCGGAATTTAAATATAGCTCCAAATGAACAGCCAATCACATGACCAACTGACCATACTGGCACACGAGACATTTATAAGCTAAGGAGAATAGGACAAGAAAATCCTGCTATTGATGTTACCTAGTCTGGTAACGAAACGTTCAGAAACTAAATTGAAACAAGCTTGGAGAGCAAACCAGAGCCAAAATTTAAAACCCGAGCTACAAATATTTTCTACTACTACAGTTGTGAGATTCGTTGTCTAGTTGAAATAAAAATCACCAGCCAAAACTTCCAAGAGAAAACAATGGTAATTTATTTGTACTCCTTTGCAAAGGGGGTGCTCCTTGTGCATGCAAGCACACAGTGGACACACCCCAAGTCTACAATATTCATTCTTTATATTCGCCATTGCTGTTACAAATTTACCTCCCACCTCTTCTTCATTGGCTTAGTAATCGTATTGTAATCATATCGTCACAACCTCTCCAAAGCTTCTAAAGTGAATACATCATTTCCGCCCCTAATTACATCTCCCACTACTCTAATTTTAACGCCCCCTTCTCTTATTTACGAATTACCTTTTATGGTTGTTAGTTCCTAGGGGTTGTCTCTAAAGTTCCTATCATATCAGTAAGTTCTGGTTAGGGCCGGTTTTCAGTGTAGCAGAGACTTTCCTAGATACAATTCTCAAACTAGGCTCATGAGATTAAAATATATACAATATATTTGCTTCATAGGCTAGCATGTCTTCTACAGCTTCTGTAAAAACAATAAGCTCTTTTTCCCACACAGGTAAGCCCTGAGTTACGAACGTTCCCTTAGCGAACGTTCAAAGTTATGTGATAAGCCCCCGCCCCATATTTACAAACAAGTCCCAAAATTATAAATGTTGCAGCACTACGGCAATTGTTTACCCTTCTGAATGATCCCAGACAGCAATATTCACCCTGCCTATTCCCCCCCACCCCTACCCCCGGGCCAGGTCTCTCACTTTGCGAAGATCTAGAGAGCGTTTGCTTTCTTGCCCTATTTTGGCGCTTCAGGCCTTTGGTGTGTACGCAGAGAATGGAGGCCTAAAGTAGCTCAAGATCATGCGAGATCACCCATGCAAGATCTCACGCTACTGATCTTGCGTGATCTCACGGTGCTGTTCTGTCCCAGTCTACGCGAGTACTTGCTCAACTGCTTTACTCATGAAGAGGAACCCCTCTTCATAGAACCAGGCAGCACCTGCAAGAAAAACAAACCCCATTTATTTTTTACACACCTGGTTCAATGTCCAAGATTTCGGAGGCAAGCAACACAATCAACAAAAACATGAAGCCGCAGCGTGAACAGTTGCCTTTGGCAACCAGCACCTCCCACACCTCCCCCTTTTATAGTCCAAACAGGGTGTGACTTCTTAATGACTTTTCTTTTGCCTCTGGAGCCGCCCCACTGCCTTCCTCTGTCTTGCTCACCTCTCCTCTCTGGCACATCCGGGCATCCAGGATTGGCCCCAGCTGTTCCTCATCATTGCCCAACTCAGGCTCCCAAAATTGCTGTGTGTCTGCCCGAGCGGGAGTAGAGGGGCCGAGCTCCTCGTCTGACTGTGAGTGCTCCTCAGAGCCTTTCTCAGACTTCAATGTCACTCTAGGCCTCTCCTCCTCATCTGAGTCCTCAGACTCGGCTGCCGGATCCACTGGCTGGCGAGGAATCACAACAGGTGCTTTAGGCCTCTGCAAATAGAGGCCTGGACAAGATCTGCGGCAAAACGTTTTGCAAATGGAGGAAAGGCCTGAAACATCGAAGCCTTCCCTCCATTTTCAAAGCCTTTTGCCATCTTTTTGAGACTTTGTTGCCAAGAACGGAGGCCAGGAGTGGTGTGCGCGTCGTTCCGGGGTCCCATTTTTGTCGGGAAAGGCCTTTCAAGGTTTTTGCCAAATAGAACGAAGTGCACAAAGCAGAGCGCACTCCCCTCTGGGGCTCCGTTTTCGCTGGCAAAGGCCTCTTCAAGCCCTATAGGGCTCTTTGAAGCGGCGCCCCATAGGTGCATAAACACTTTTCAACCATAGGCCGAAAGCTTCTGGGGACTGTGATCTCTTGTGACTTTAGGCACCCATCCACTTTTTTGGAGAATGGGTGTCTGAAGTCCTGCGAGATTAGGGCCTCCAGATACTTCGAGTCTGTGTGTGAAGTGTTTGTACACTAACGGGAGGCTGGAGTGGAAACAACATGATTTTGCTGCCCCAAAACTCCCCTTCGGCATGCAAATGCTTTTCTGTGCCAAGCCTGGAAGCCTTTGGAGAAGATTCACCGAGGCTGCCCACCATTCCAGAAGTGGTGAGTCAAGAGAAGCAAAGCAGAGCCCGCTCATCCTGCTCTTCCCGGGAGCAGGTAAAGAAACAGAGAGGTTGGAGACAGATCTTCACAAGGTAAGTGACTTCATGTGCACTTAGCGAGCCACACATTTGATTAGCGAATGCGTGGGTGAAAGGTGAAAGCTGTCATCTCTTTCATACAGAAGTACATTGGTTGTCAAGAGGTGAAACATTATCAAGATTATTCGATGAACGCACCTGTTCTTGACAAATGTTTCATCACCCCTAGCAGAAAAGTTTGAAAATGTCTTCTGGGTATCCTGCCTTGACTATTTGGCTGACATATTTAAAAAACTAAATGAACTTAATTGGTCGCTGCAGGGCCAAGGTCATAACGTGTTTATAATGAAAGACAAAGTTTGTGCCTTCTACAAGAAAATCTCCCTGTGGATAAGCCAAGTAAAGAAAGGAAATATTGCATCATTTCCCAATGTGTCAGACTTTATTGAACTAAATTCTGCTGTTGACACTGAAAACATTGAAACTGCCATCAAAAATCACTTGGAAAAATTGCACACCGAGTTTGCGTTGTATTTTCCATTCGTGTCAAGAAGATGTGATACTAGAATTTGTTGGGTTGCGTTGCCCTTCATTATGGACAATGCTATGATCTCTGACCTTTCCTCTCAACAGCAAGAAGCACTTCTGGAATTGACATCAAACCGACAATTTGAAGGAACTTTTTAATGAAAAAACACTGATCGAGTTCTGGAGCCAAGTTGCAAAACTGTACTCGGAAGTGGGGAAAAAAGTTATTGTAGCTTTACTACCACTTGGCTCCAGATACTTGTGCGAGAAGGCATTTTCCTCATTAATGTGTATAAAAACTAAGGAAAGGAATTGTCTTCAGCTGGAATCTGACTTAATTCTATCAATAAGCACTCTTCAGCCAGGAGTGCAAAGATTAATGACAGAGAAACAGGCACAAGTTTCCCATTAAAAGTGGGGTAAGTGGGTGTATTTTATCACTTTATTTTGTCATTAAGTTTTTGACATCTTGCTAAGCCATTGGTGGTATTCGAATATTGTCATGTCCTAAAGGTGGTACAGTCTGTGAAAAGGTTGAAAAGCCCTGCTTTAGATCTCTCTCTGGAGATCGTGGACTATGGCGCATTCGGGAAGTATTCAGACTTCACTTTTGTCAATTTTGTGATGCTGCAGTCTGATTCTCCTGTTGAAATTCATTTTTCTTCTTATTAATCTACACTCAGCACCCCATAATGAAAAAGTGAAAACAGAATTTTAGAAATGTCTGTACATTTATTAAAAAGAAAAAAACTGAACTATCACATTGGCATAAGTATTCAGACCCTTTGCAACCACACTTGAAATTTAGCTCTGGTGTCTCCCATTTCTCTTGATAGTTGCTAACTTGTTTCTAAACCTTGACTGGAGTCCACCTGTGGTAAATTAAATTGACTGGACATGATTTGAAAAGGTACACATAGAAGGCCTCACAGCTGACAATTGTAGAGCAACAGCCATGAGGTCAAAGGAACTGCCTGCAGAGCTCAGAGACAGGATTATCGCAAGGCACAGATCTGGAAAAGGCTATAATAAAATTTCTGCTGCACTGAAGATTCCTAAGAACATAATGGCCTCCATAATTCTCAAATGGAAGACGTTTGACACAACCAGGACTTTTCCGAGAGCTAGAGGCCCAGGGCCTTAGTATGAAAGGTGACCAAGAACCCAATGGTCGTTTCACACACAAAAGCCCGCTTGGAGTTTGCAAAAAAGCATCTGAAGGACTTTCAGACTGTAAGGTACAAGGTTCTCTGGTCTGATGAAACCAAGATTGAACTGTTTGTCCTGAATTCGAAATGTCATGCCTGGAACAAACCAGGCTCAGTTCATCAATGCCATCCCAACAGTGAAGCATGGTGGTAGAAGCATCGTGCTGTGGGGGTGTTTTTCAGCAGCAGGGGCTAGGAGGCTGGTCAGGATTGAGGGGAAATTTAATGGAGCAAAATACAGGAATATCCTCAATGAAAACCTGTTCCACAGAGCTCAGACTGGGCCAAAGGTTCACTTTCCTGACAATGATCCTAAGCACACAGCCAAGACAACGCAGGAGTGGCTTAGGGACAATTCTGTGAATGTCCTAGAGTGGCCCAGCCAGAGCCTTGACTTAAACCTTATTGAACATCTCTGGAGGGACCTGAAAATGGCTGTCCCATCGATGGTCACCATCCAACCTGAGTTTGAGAAGACGTGCAAGGAAGAATGGCAGAAAATCCACCAATCCAGGTGTGCAAAGCTTGTCGCGTCATACCCAAAAAGACTTGAGGCTGTAATTGCTGCCAAAGGTACTTCAACAAAGTACTGAGTGAAAGGTCTGAATGTGATATTTGTTTTTCTTTTTAATAAACGTGCAGGCATTTCTAAAATTCTGTTTTCACTTTGTCATTATGGGGTACTGAGTGTGGATTAATGAGGAAAAAAATGAATTTCAACAACTGCAGAATCAGGCTGCAGCATAACAAAATTTACAAAAGTGAAGGGGGGGTCTGAATACTTTCTGAATGTCGATTTTTGGGGCGAGAAGGAAGTGGAGCAATGGCCACCCCATCAGCCCTATGACTGTCTCACTGATTTGGTTCCAAATAGGAAACTGCCCATGGGCTGGATTTACTCACTGAGGTACAACTTGCAGCCCTTCAGGACTTCATTGCCAAGAACCTGAAAAAGGGGTTCATTCAGCTCTCTACCTCACTCCTAGCTGCTCCGGTTATCTTCTACTTGCACCTACTGCTATGCAATCATATAATAATATAGCTGTTCTGGGCTATATTAAATACTGCACAAATACTGTTACTGTGGACAAACGTATCCGGATTTATCCCAACCAGAAGTCTTGGATGACTAAGGAAGTTCAGC